>NW_018108375.1:72213-81406 GCF_000183805.2 Loa loa | reverse complement strand
AATAATAATAATAATATAATAATAATAATAATAATAATAATAATAATAATAATAATAATAATAATAATAATAATAATAATAATAATAATAATAATAGCAATAATAATTATAAATAATAAAGGCGATAGAAGATTGATATTTTTCAGATATTATTTTTGGATTTTAAATTTGACGTTGTTAACGTTATTTAATAAAATTACTCATTGATTCATGTGACGTTTATCATTTTGCGTGTTTCACAATGCCTTTTCATAAATATAATATATTTTTGACAAGTTTTATTTATCCAAACAATGTTTTCAATCTATTGTTCTTATTTATTGAAACATTCATTATCATATTACTCTTTTGTAGTTATCAACTCACATCATGTGATACATAAAATGTGATTTAGAGTTTTATGCTTATATCAAAATGAAAATTGGCTATAATTGTTACAGTTTAGAGAAAAATTATTTAATAGAAACAAATAAATAGCGTAAACATTCGGTCAATATGTGAATATGAATATAAAGCTTAAATTAACAGAAGGCCAAGATAATCGATGTCCCAAACTCATTTGCTAGTCTCATGATATTTTTAAATCGATCATCATTTAGTTATTCTAGAAATTTTGCAAAGATTATTCCATTTCATGTGATAGATAGAGTATGATCCAAATTTACAATCATCATGAATATTTCATTCTATATTTTAATGCTTCTAATCATATCATGATAAGGTGTACAGGCCAACTTTGTTGCTTTTCAAATATTTCGTTTAAATTAAAGTTAATCGTCAGCTATAAAATAATATATTTGACTTAACGAAATAATAAGAAAAAAACTTCTCAGAACGGAAGTTCTCATCGAAAATTTCACAGTGAAACAACTGTTTAAGTACGATCATTTCTTTCTATCCTTCTCTTTTTCCCTTCCTCTCTTCTTCTCTATGAGTAAAAATAAGGCTGAGATTGAAATTAGGTGACAATGAATAATTTAAGAATAATTTCTACTTATTTAATTTCCATCAAATGATCCGTTAAAATTAAATTATTGTTTGCATAAATTTTCTTCCTTTTTTTCCTTTCTTTTTCTTCTTGTAATTTTTATTTTACTACAGATAACGATAAAATGTCAAAGGTTAATGTCTTCAAACAAATGGATCAAATGCATCGATCGAGGTTTGTATTTTCAAAATTTTCCCATTTTTCACTTATTCCGAAATTTTTCAGAAACAAATAATTGCATATTTTTAATTGGGATAGTAATTTAATTGTTAATAAAATTTCAGCTTAATTCATTTAATTAAATTCATCGCAATCTGAATGGATTTTAGGATTAACTGATAATAGAATGCTATTGTGTTATACTACAAGTTTTCATGGAGTTTTTTTTGAAATTAATTGCTCAATTATTGTACATCAATAGCAAAGCTTTTTCTAGTAACAAATTTTAATTTATTTAAACAAATATTTGAACAATAACCATTTTGCATAATTTTTTTCTAAAATTTTTTCAAAAAACTGAAATTAAATATGAACTGATGAAAACTTTTTTATTAGCTGTTACATTGCTAATATTGATGACGATAACGATGATAGTAGTGATAACGATGTTAGATTGAATACCCTTTATATCAAAATATTTAATTGATAAGTTTAATCAATCTACGGTCATGAAATAAATTTGCTGAAAGCTTCTATTATAAAACATTTTCTTTCTCATTTCGAGTAGAAGCACAAAAATATCAAAACATATTTATCCATTATCTATTATTCCATACCATTCCTGCTGATATGTTATCATTATCATCAAAATCCAAATGAAACCCAACTGCCTTATCAATCCTTTTTTAGCATTTATTTTGATTTCTTTGCAATACTGCGTAATAATGATTATTAATCATGATAATGATTTTAATTATGATGATTTTAATTATAATTTAATCATGCATTCAAGTCGATCAATTGCTCAAACAAATTTAAAAAGTTGAATTTTGAAAATTTTTAAGAAAAAGGAAAATTTTTTTCAGTCAAGTGCAAGCTACGCGACCATTCAATCCGTCAACCGTAAAAAATGCGCTTTTGCGATGGTGCCAAATTAAGTTGGCAAATTATCCTGTAAGTATCTCAGAAAATTTTACGCAATTCAAATTTAAAAATTTGGAAAAACTTTTTGCAGTGACTAATATACACTTTCACAAAGGAATATTTAAAAGATTTCAATAATTTCATTCAATTATTTTAGCAAACAACTGCACAAAATATCCATTTAACAATAGTTGTAACAGATAATAATATTTGAATTTCATCATCTTTTAATAGCAAATGAATTTTAACCAGCTGATTAATTAACTGGAATTATCATTCCAGTTTTTATTTTATAATAAAATAGTTTTTGTTTTATAATAAAAAATAATTTTATAATAAAATAACTTTGAAGGTTCAAATTACAAATTTTTCATCATGTTGGGCTGATGGTATGGCATTTTGCGCATTGATACATCGATTTGTTCCTGATTCATTTGATTTTAATAAGCTAAATCCAAGAAATCGACGCGAAAATTTAGAATTGGCATTTAGAGTGGCCGAGTAAGTCTTTTTTTTTTCTCCAAAGAGCTATTTATTTAGCTTTAAGTTTGCAGTTCAGTCTTTATCTGATTTCAATTCGTTTTAATTTGGTGTAAAGCTTAATTAATGTGAACAAATTGCAGCAAAAGTCAATCAAATACAAATTTAAAAAAAAAAACTTTTCCATGCAATATTTCAGATTGCTTTTTAAAATTTTTTAATTTTATGAAAGTCTATCTTTGAAAAATTTAACAAATATTTTGAAATTCAAGGTTTGTATGATAGAGAAATTCGAGAAATAAATTGCAAAATTTGCAGACAAAATGGTATTGTACCATTGCTTGAAGTGGATGATATGTTGTTGATGGGTGATCGACCTGACTGGAAATGTATTTTCACCTATGTTCAATCATTTTATAAAGCATTCAAAGATCAGCTGTGAAATTCGGCAGTGTTAAATTTTAAGAAGCAAAAATGTCACGGACAAACGTGATCTTGGGTCAAAGCGTCTGCTTATTGATGATCGATCAAAAGTGATCATGTATTGAGAAATATGAAATAATTAGTAATAAGTTAATTATTGTTAGTGGCAATTTATAGATCATGTAGGAAAATAAGTCATTTTTATTTAATCCATTATTAAAATTACTTATTGGGCATTTTAAAAATCAAGCAAATATATTACTACGGAAATAAGTAAATGAATTCAAGTCTAAAGCTTTGCAATGAATTAAATAAGTAAACAGCCAAGTGAACGAGTAGTTTATGATTAATGCATTTTTCAATTTCAATCAAAAATATTTTTATAGGAAAAAAATGATCATAATTTGCACACATTTGCATGTTATAAATGACTGTTTATTCAGTATTATTTCATATTTTGAGTCTTTTTTTTTCAGTTTATTATTTCTTCCATTTTTTACTTTTGTTTTTACATTTTAAAAATACCACATCTTTCTTCCAAATTTCGATTAATTTTATTCAAAATTCTTATAATACAATGGAAATGAATTATTGGTAAAAAAATACAGTAGAATACCGTATGCATATTATATCATTACTAATGAAATATAGCCTTTACAGTTATGATACGTTTTTGTTGAATGTTAATGATAACTTTGTTGTTGAGTATATTTTATTCAGTATACTGTAAGTTAATCAACCATTATGTACAAAATGAAAAATGCTTGTAAAGATTTCATAGCAGAAAATGAAAACTTTTCAATATTTATTGCTTAACAATTTGCTAAGTTAACAATAAAATGATTACCTTTAGATACATATTTACCGCTTTTGTCAATTTTTTTTTCAAAGTTTGTTTTTCGTGAATTTAAATCTGATTTAATTTAAAAAAAATTAGTCAAATTGATTATTTTTGTCATGTTTATTTCTTCTTATTTGAAATTTTCAAATGTTTCTGTTGCATATGTCATCTAATGAATACTACTTGCATTTATTGTATTATATAAATTAAATGACACTAACTTATTGGGAATTCAATCTTAAAATGAAATGAGAAACTTTACAAAATCCAACAAAAGTTTGAATTTTAAACATGAAATGGAGACGAGTAATTTTTTTAGTGAAAGTTCGAAATATCTTTTGTTAACATTCAAACCAGTAAATGAACATCACATGTTCCAAATGATGACTATCACTCCCTGTGCATATTCAAATGATATCATAATGTGATATTATAGGTATCAGTGTAGTTAACATTGAAACTTTGTTGAAACAAACAAATATAGATTTATGAACATTGAACTTATAAACTGTAATATCAACAAACAAGGAATTAAATTAAATTTTGGTTTAATCTAATTAAAGTTTAACATTCGCTTATTAAAACATAAAAAACGACTTTTTTGATTACTACATTACTATTGTTATTACGTTATTATTAAGTTTTCTTCACTTCATTTCAATTAAAAATTAGAAAAAGAAAAAATGATAAAAAAAAGAGTTAATATTGAACGATTTGTTATTTTGTGTATTGGTTTTTGAAATACAAATGTTAAAATGAAAGATTATTTTTGAGTATTCAATTCCGTCTTTCATATCAAATATTCTTTCCTCTCTTATCGACAACTTTTGATACATTTCCGCACACATATGTATATATACGCACATCTGTGTGTGTGTGTGTGTGTGTGTGTGTGTGTGTGTGTGTGTGTGTGTGTGTGCACCTGTGCACACACATCGTGCACATGTGCGCACTTATGTGCATCCGCGTGCTTAGAATTCCTGCGTTATAAAATTTGATTGGAAAAAGTATATCTGTATGCAAACATACATACGCATTTTGCAGTTAACCTAGGTTAGTTAATTGATGGACAATGCCAGCAACTGGACATTTACCAGCAACTAGACTTTATTTTCCATGATTCGGCTAAAAATAAAAGATTGTATTTATTAGCAAGTTTGTTTGTTGTCATCCATTTAAAGCAAACAACCGAAAAGATGACATCGATGATTGATAATCAAAGAAAACCAAATTGATGATGTTAATTAAAACCAAATTGATAATGTTGTTTTTTAATTTTTTTTTATTTTCAAATTTTACAAATGATATATGGACAGTCTAGAAATCACTGATATCTGTTAAACTAACATTTCAATGCCCTAAACTACATCTTTATGATAGGTTTATGATGCAAAAATATTGCGCGAATTATACAACGGTTAGGCTGTGATGTCACTGCTATTATCATACATATATTTGTTCAATTTTGTATTGTATTGCTGCTTATCAGTTGATAAGCATAATTAACATAAACGAATAAGTTATTAATACCCAAAATTCATGATCAGAAATAGCTGCGAGTTACAATTCAATTATGGAATCATCACAATATTTATACTTAAAAAATATATAAAAAAGAAGTCGAAAATTTAATTACTGATTAATTGCACGTAAAATACACTTTACATTATTAAAAAAATCCGACTTTTTAAATATTAAAATGAAAAATAAAAATTTCAAATAAAATGACTTTTTAAATAAAAATGTTTCAATTTTTTCGTTCAAATTCTGTCCATTTATTGTTGCATGAATTTAAGAAAAAAAAAGAAATTAATCGATTCAGACTTTTACATTTAAGTATTCGATTTATAATGTCTCGAAAAAAAAGATTTGTTCCAAACAATTTTCCCTTAAATCTTTTCCCTCAGAAAAGTAAAAAAAATTGAGAAAATTTTTTATCATTATCGAGGATTCAATTAAAACTGATAATATGCATTTTAGTTAATTAATAAATGCTCTACAAATGACGAATATCTTTGATAGTACATATCAATATTAATATTACTTCGTTATAAAAACATTTATTAAGTACATCTCTCACTTATGAAAAAGCACAAAAAGGAGTGGGAAAATTGAAGTACTTATTAACTAATATCTTTTCGTAAGTAAAATGAAAAAAGGTCTTGAAAAAAGAATAAAAAATGATTATAATTGTGATGAGTAATGAGTAATTTCTGTATTTCCTTAATTTTAGGAGAAAAAAAAATGTTATATTGAACTTAAAATATTGGATAGAATTATGAAACAACGGAAATGAAAGACGAATATAAATGATTACTGAAGTGTAAGCATGGATCATGCATAATTACCGAATTACTGCTTAATTTCATCATGCTTAATTGCTAATTAATCTTTTATACATTCCTTCATCAAACTGACAAATGTGAAAATAATTTTAATATTTCTTATTGGAAGAAATAGAATGAAATTATATGAAAATTTGATAAAGTTAAAATATTGTTTATCCTTATTTTGGATTTAAATTACAGATTTCTTTTTTTGCGTAAGGCTTACGTGCCTTAATGAGATTGCGAGTTATGTTGGCAGTGCTTATGACAGCAGTAAGGTCACCCATGCCAAATAGTTGTCAACTGATAGGTCAGATAAAGTCTGTTCACCAACAGGATGGGCTTGCTAGTCTCCCGGCAATCATCCTAAGAGGACAGATGGAGCTTGTTTAACACTGTAACGGTATCTCTCTCAGAGAAGAATACTTTAACAAAACCTACGTCCTGAGACAGTGAATGTCAGCGTCCTAAATAGTCAGACCCGGACAGATGAATCTTAAAAGTAAAGGATAGGCCCAATTTCGCGTACGTATATGACCCATTGCATAGGCTGAAAGAAGGATAGATCTATATTTGTAGTCCTTATAGCAAGTAGGTAGAGCCCTTCGCAAATCTTTCTCCTCTAAGTCTAGGCATGAATGATGATTGCTTTTTATGTTCATTTGTTGTTTATGTTCATACTAATTATATTTTCTCCAATTAAACATATTTTAAACGAGAATTAATTAGCTTAAAGTCAAGTTTAGCACTACTTCCACTTCTTTTTTTCAAAAGCAACACTATTCTTTTTTATGGTTTATGCATCTTTCAAAATTTACATTCGTCATAATTTCATTTCTTTAAGTTGAATTGGTCAACGAAAAATTCATCAAAGGGATCTCTTCATAGGAAAAATAATAAATTCCGATCCGCCAAAATTTTCTTTACTACTATAAAACTATTCTTTGTTAATGTTAACATTTAAATTTCATTGCGATTTAAAACTTTTATTAAGAATGGCAAATGTTCATTTCACATTTGCAATACAATAATTATTTGCATGACAGATAGCTTGCAGAGTGCTTTATTACTGTGGAAAAGTTAATTAATTTAAAATTATCAGACAATCATAGTATCATAGGAATTTGAATAAATTATATTTCAGAAAAAAAATGAAATTCGAATTTTAAAATCGAAAATACATGTTAAGATTGTATATTTACTAATTAACTTGTTAACTGTTTGTAATAAATTACATACAAAATTTTGCTCCGCTCATTATTGTAAATTTAAGTTTTGAAACATAAATTTAGTTTTCCAGTTTTCCTTTTCCTTCTTTTATTTGTTTTTTGCTACACCACCCAATTCCTTACTCTGTTCATATGAAACGGCACAAACTTCTAATTTGTTTCAATTAATTAAATAAATTTAAAAAATTCAAAACAAAACAGATTTGTAATGCTCGAATGAGTTAACGACCTAAGAAATATTAAATATTCTTCATCACCTTGTTTTTTGTTCCCTTCCTTTCCCTCTCTTTCTACTTTGAAATAAACATTTCCTTGACGATTGCGCCTTAATTTCTGGTGTAAATTGTCATTTATGCTTATCATTTCTCTCATTTATGATTGATTTAGAAAATCGATCCATCAAATGAGAACTAAATTAATCCCATGTTGACCATTTTTTCTTTAACTCTGTTTTGTCAGTTCCTTTTTTTGATCCATTTTTTTCGTCATATAAAAGCAAAATATGTAACAAATTCAAACCATTTTTTTTTCCATTTCAATTTTTTTGTTCTGCCTTTTTCTTTCTTTTTTTCTAAAATGAGCAGCAAATTTCTAAAAGTGAAAAAAAATTTGTTTTATTGATAATTCCATACATTTTCCATCTTTTCATGTCATTATTCCTTCTCTAATCAAAAATTTGAAAATTTTAAAATTTTCATTAGAATTTTTAAGAAGAAAATAGTCCGGCTTTCTGAAAATTTTGCTTTAAATTCACTGAAATTTGATTAACACGTTGCAATGTTTACATGACACAAAGATGACAATGTCAAAGATTAGCAAAATCTATTTTCGAGAGTTTCAACCAACTCCAAAATGCAATTTACCAGTGTTATTTAGAGCAAGCAATGGGAAATGTCAATTGTCTGACTAGTAATTAGTTTTTCAAAAAAATCGCTTGTTTTTTTTCTTGAAAAGGTTATGTTTTCTATATTAATATCATTTCTAAAGAATAATCAAATAATCACGACAAAATATTGCTATTTAACATTTCAATATTTCAAATTTCTTTGCGTAACTTACCTGTGACCAATAAAAATAAACACTGATAGTGATAGTAATAAGAAATCATCATAGTAATGATGATAATAATAACAACGATAATTAACATAATCATAAAGTTGATAATTCTAGGAATCATTGAATGATTGTGATATCAGTCATAGTATTTGAATGATTGTTGCACGTTTAGCATAGTGAAAGGTGTATGCGTTTGTTTTGAAAGGATGTGACACATTTGCGCTCATGGGCTCTGTAAATTTGATTGCTTTCGAGAGAAGAGTAAGAAATAAATTGTCATAATCAATCATCGAGTAATTGTAAACAATGATGAATGCATTTAAATGTATGGTGAAATAGATTTTTTTTTTTAAATTAAAATTTGTTACTATTTACCCTAATGTTTGTTGCTGATGATGATGATGATGATGATGATGATGATGATGATGACAATGGCGATAATAATAATAAGATATAATGCAGAGAGTGCTGAAAGAACGACGAAGCAAAATTTCACGAATGAAGTTCATCTCTATAAGAATTACAATAACAATAATAATAATAATAATAATAATAATAATAATAATAATAATAATAATAATAATAATAATAATAATAATAATAATAATAATAATAATAATAATAATAATAATAATAATAATAATAATAATAATAATAATAATAATAATAATAATAATAATAATAATAATAATAATAATAATAATAATAATAATAATAATAATAATAATAATAATAATAATAATAATAATAATAATAATAATAATAA
>NW_018108375.1:70614-71816 GCF_000183805.2 Loa loa | reverse complement strand
ATTGTTATTATTAGTTATTTTATTATTCTCGTTATTATATATTTCAAATTTCATCAATCTATTACAGTAGATGATAACAATTACCCAATGATGGCAATCACTGATGATGCATACCCTAACATTAGTAATCAACTCATAGTAATTTGCAAATTAATTTCGTCACCTTTATTACACGATATGTTTGGAGCAAATTTTAAGATGACTAGATTTCAGAAATTTGAAATTTGAGAATTTTTTTGTTGATATGAGGCGGACATTTATGAAGGATCTGATTTAAGCGGTCTATTTGAATGATTTAAGTGTTTTATTCGAATTTACGACTGAACTGAAAAGATTCATTCATATCCATTTATTAATCCTGTTGTATTTCAGTAAAAAGTGGAAAAAAGATTATTCTAATCACCAAGAAAAGCCCCGGTAATTCTTGGTTAGATATAATAATACTAAATATTTATTATTAACGATGAATTTTTCAGAATAAATTTATTATTATCATATGTTTTTATTTCTCAATGCTTTCTTACTTAAACAAATATAGAAATGATAACAGGAAGCATTTTTCATTAAAGGAAGTCTTAAAACTTCCCAATATTTATGCTATGAAATAGGATTATGAATTTTCTGTGGGAATATTCCTAACATTGCTGTTAGTGACAGGTCGTCATGTCGCGAATACTAAAAAAATATATGAAAAAAAAAGAATTGAAAAGAGGCAAATTTGCATTTCTGTCATTTTATTAATTAGTTTTATGCAGTGAATTTTTTTAGTTATTTTTAAAAATTGTTGACACATTTAGTTATTTTATTGAAAAATTTTGTGAACTTACTGTAGAAAAAAAGGAATAAATTTTTATTTTTTTTTCATTACACAATTTCCTTTAAAAAAAGGGGCAAAAAAGCAGCGGGAAATGGTTTTATGAAAGATTCCAAAATTGATTGAATTGCACCTCAAATGTTGTCAAATTATTTTAAAGATAGAGAAAAAAAAAGGGAAATCGTTTTTAAAGAGAAAGTAAAAAGAAAAGAGAGGAAGTAAAATTTTAGTCAAAGTTTTCAAAATCTAATTTTTAGTCAATTTGACCAATGGGTTCTTCGAATTCCTTTTTTCCTGATTTATTTTCTGAATGAAGCAGTGGAAAATGAAATATTGAAAAAGTAAGTTTATAAGCACCAAAGCGACAATTATTCGGATGCTAACGGGA
>NW_018108375.1:64457-68721 GCF_000183805.2 Loa loa | reverse complement strand
TTATTATTATTATTATTATTATTATTATTATTATTATTATTATTATTATTATTATTATTATTATTATTATTATTATTATTATTATTGTTATTATTATTATTATTATTATTATTATTATTATTATTATTATTATTAGTTATTATTATTATTGTCATTCTTATCATCATTATTACAAGTCCTCTCACTTTTATTTTTGCTTTTATTGTATTAATAATTATTACTACTGTTACTATTACACTTTAACTTAGTATCATTGGCATTATTTGTCAGGTTAAAATGAACTATATTATAATTCTTCTCGTTCCTTTCACAAATATCTTTCAAAAGGTCTTCATCTTCTATTCATTTATTTTTTCCTTAAATTATGAAGTCCCTTAGGAAGCTTTTTTTCGTTCATAGAGTTGAACAAAGTAATTAGCTATATTAATTTTTCATATCGAAGTAGACAATGATTTTGTGATTCATTTTAACATCACATTACATACATATGTATGTGTCTGTATGTCCGTGTGTGTGTATGCATGTGTATGTGTGTATGTGTATGTGTATTTGTTATATATATATATATATATATATGTGTGTGTGTGTGTGTGTGTGTGTACGGATATATATAAGCGTGTGAAGTTCCTATCAATTTTCAGTTTTACGTTTTTCACTCTTTTCTTTTTAATTTCTGCTTCTTCCTGAAATTTGTCGCGAATTTTCATATAAATTAATCGTCTAAATTTTATTGAAATTCTCCTTGTTTTTTTTTTTTTTTTCTATTTCGTTTATCTCACACTGATATATTTGGTTATTACTGTAGTAGTAATAGAATAGGATTAAATAAGGGAAGATCACAATGATAAAATGGAATAAACAACATGAATCGTAGTTCACAAATTATGTTCATTTATCACATACTGTAATACGCAGATTAATTTACCATATATACATCAATATTTCTTGATAACATTTTTTTTAGCATTCTTAATCATTGATGATAATAAAGAATGCCAAAAAGGGACTTAATTATGAACGATGTAACAATGGTTTGAATGAAGTAGCCAATAGTTACTGTTTATTATTGGAAATTTTAATCTTATAAAATTCGAATTTGAAATTAAATCAGTTATTATTTCGGCTAAGTTTTGCATTTTTTTCTTTTCTTTTGGTATATTTTCAGATATGGAGGAGTGTTCGTTACCATATACAAGTGAAAGTGGCGACAGCAAAGGTATTTTTGCAGTTTGTGGTTTAACATCACATTCCGCAACCACTCTTTGCACCTTTGCGCAAATTATTCTAACATTATCATCCAGGTTAGTTCAGCATTATCATCCAGGTTGGTTGAATAAAACGAAAAACCTATCCAGAAAATACCAATCTTAATATTCCAATCGGAATAAACAAATAATAACCGATCAGCCTTTACTTATAATGAAATCAATTTAAATTAGCTTATTCAATTAAAAGCTGACATTTACTGAATGAATTATAAATAAATTCAATTTATTACGTGCCAGATTTTGGAACGTTCATTTGGTTAAAAAAAAAAAGGAAAATTTAAAAACTCTCATCAAGCATTGTTCTTGCAGAAAAAATGAATAAATCAGTTCGATTTCATTTGTTGCTAAAGATGAAATTTGATTCTCAGATTTTCTTGCACAACAAATATTACTTGAAATTGTTCTTTGATCAATTTGATGATTCCTGACGAAAAGTGGAAAAAATTTTTAAATGATTACAATAAAAATTACTAAGTTTCAAAACGTAACTTTTTAGGTATTCTGAATCTATTTCGACAAATTAACAAGCAAGCCAAAAAAACCTAACTTTTTTTAAATCCTCAAAAGAATACTAAAAATTTATTTAAAACATATCCTTCAAAATTTCCAACCTAAATTCTTTCCATTGGAAATTGTTGCTGTAAAATCCTTCAAAATAACTTTAATAAATTTACACTGAATTATTACCAAATTTTTAATAGATATTTGTAATTCGAGAAGCTTTTTCTTCTTTTTTTCTCGTCAATATACTTATTAATTTCTTTCCAATCGTTTTTATTTCAAATTTTAAAAATCACAACTTCTATATTTTATCCTCTGAGTATATTTTTACAATTTTATCGTATTTTATTTCAGTTTATTCATATACACATATCTTCCACATACGATAATCAATTCTATTCTTATTTACTTATCAATATTTTGCTGCTGTATTGCTACCGTATTTCTACTACTTCGTATTTGGGAACGATTATTTGGTTCAATGTGCGATTCATTCTTTCATGGATATTTGTTAAGTATAGTAGGTTTATTTATTCATTTATTTTCCTTTTTTTTTTTTTTTGTATCGATTATTGATAAACTATGAAGTCAATCGATAATTTGTATTCTTCAACACTACCTTCTAAAATGTATTTATTGCTAGTAGTGCATTCTTCATTCGTATCTTTTGTTTGAGAAGTCATTATCGATAAAGTTTTCAATATTCTTGTAATTTAAAATTCTCTAGCTCAATTTATTTTTTTAGATTAGGCTTAAAAAAAGAGCCTGGATATAACCTTATTTAATGCCGTTGCGAGTCACAATAAAGGAAATGTGGACAATAAATTACGCTCCACTAGAATTTTGTTTTTTTTCTTTTATTGAAGTAAACAATGACAAAAAGTATTAGCTATAGGGTAGAACAATTTCAGGGTGAGATAAATATAAAACAAAAAAAAATTGAAATTTTATTAAAATTTTAGACGGATTCATTTATTTTTTAAAATTTTTAATCTCAAAATTCATGATTTATCTTAAAAATGAAAAAATTAACAAATTTGTGACCTTCAAATTAGATAATTCTTAATAAAATTTAAGCTAAGACGTTGATAAAAAATAATTGGAAAATGTTAGAAAATAATGAAAAAAAAGGTGTTACGAAGAAATAATGCTATTCTGTTTGAAAAAATTGAGGAAAAAAGCAGGAGAGAAATATTTCTATTAGCATTACTAATTTAATTTTCACCAGATGTTTCAACTTTATATTTTGTTTTTATCACCTTATTTGTGGCCAGATGTTTCAAGTAGTATTACAAAATTTTTAAATTTAAAAAAATTAATTATATTTACTTCTTTTTAAATTTAGGTTTATGCTGTACATAAAATTAATCTTGAATATTTCTTGGATTTGGAACGAAATTTATGTGTAAATAAAAATTAAAAATTGAAAAGAAATAAACTTAATCATAAAATCCAACGATGCAACTTTAGCTATCGAGATTTCTTTAATGTAAATACTGAGCAATTTTGTATTGGGATTGCAATTATGGCTATTCAACACAAGTTTGAAAATTTTCGAATTTAAATTCAGCAAAAGAAATGTTGAGTTAAATCCAAATGTTGACATAACCTATAATACTACCACTTACTTTATTGCTTATCCTATATTATTGTAATTATTGCATACAACAATTTACCTAACATTTTACTTGTATAGTAACTTACTGATGCAATATTTCATATGGCTTATTGTTAAATTTCAACATTTAGTATGTTTAGTACATTTAATATGTTACATTTAACATTTAGTATACTATTTACTATATAATTTACTTGGAAAAAAAATTTGTTTTAATTTTCACTTATTGCCATATTAAAAATTAAATTACATTTTTCTTCTTTAAGTGTATATTCTCAAATAATCCGTATAGCTGTTTAATAAGAAATGATAACTTATACATTTATCCTAATGATATTTCAACTTTTTTTACCTTGAAAAATTCCACTATCATTAACTAATTTAAACAATAATTTCATTTCAGCTCCTTATGGCATTAATCAGTTTTTTCGAAGTGATGTATTTCCCGTTATCACTGGTACAAACATTCACCAGTTGGAGTTCATCATCTATCGTATACTACAGTATTTTAATTATTTTAAGTGCTATCACATTGTTGTTGCAATTTTTCCTACGTAGTCTTGTGGAAGAAATGTTTGCCCGTATAAATTATAATTTAAAGTAAAATTATTAAAATTATAAAATATTGGACCATCATTTTTTGTAAGGATGAGTGAAATGAATGATACGAATACGATAAATGCGATACAGTATACAGTATACAGTGTACTGTGTACTGCACACAACAAATAATTTTTAATATTTGAGAATTTTGTTTCTTTTTTTTTCATTCCGACTATTCTTCAAATATCATCTTTCCTCCTTATAATCTGTTGTAGAAGGGATTTATGCAAAAAAAAATTCCGATTTTCATTTACCTTCTCAAAAACTTCTCTTT
>NW_018108375.1:59649-63834 GCF_000183805.2 Loa loa | reverse complement strand
AAAAGTTTTTTTTTACATTTTCTATTTGCCTCATTTTGGCCACTAAAAAACAGAAAAGTTTTGACGGATACATTATTTGAATTTTTACATTTGTATTTGCATTTTTAGTTTCATTCGCTTAAAAAATGGATAAATTTATTTTCAAAAAAATTCTTTGAATGACAAATGATAAAGTTACCTGAGTGTGACGCTAAACCAAGGATGATACTAATGCAACAAGAAATAAGAAAGAAAGAATAAAAAATAAACTGGAAATGATTGCAAATAATTAATTTGAAAAAAGTCAAAAGAAAAAATGTTCATTGTAAGAAACATATATGCATATTTCCCAGAAAAGAATGTAATTAAATTTTAACTTCCATTTCCCAAAATTTACTGCCAAACTTATTTTTGATGACCATTCTGCAAAAAATTAAAACACTTATTTCACCTAACCAAAGATAAACTTTTTAAAACTGCGTTTTTAATTTTACCTCAGATTAAGTCGTATGTTGTCCCATTCCTCAAGAAAATAATTTTCTTTCCTCTTTACATTTTGTAACTTTCTGTTATCCACTGATTCAAATACAATTTTTAATCAAGTAGTTGTCAACAAATTTTTATAAGCTAATTTAAAATCAATTTGCAACGCTGCAATACACACAATGTCGTTACAGTCATCTATTTCATAAATATGAAATTCAATTTTATAATTGTTATCCAGATAATAATGAGTTCGTTCCAGATATAACTTGAATTGAAAAATTTTATGACTTGGTTCAGACGTCTGCTATTTCATATCGCGACTGAAGAATTTCATAGCGGGAAACTGGTTTCTTTCTCTAAGGTTTGATTCACGACTGGTTTGATCGGTGGATGACGTGTTTGCTGGCGTGGGCGGCGAATGGAGATAGCATGTTGGTCGGGGAGGGGTACGGGGATTGATAGGATTTGAGACTTTAATGAGCAGTGATTGAGAGAGCAGAAGATAGATTGTATGACTTTACAAGGAACACAGAGATACTATTTATTGCTAGCTTGTTTGCTGTTCCGTTTTATGCGCGCAAGAAGATGAATTTGATTTGAATATGGGAATGTTGGAAAAAGATCGAATTAGGATGTATGAAGGGTGGAGAGACAACAAAGATTGATAATATTGTTAGAGTGCATTTAAGTTAGACATTGAAGGATATTATTAGATCAAAGGAATAATATAGGTAGAAAGATATGATGGTTAAAGGTATGTGATGGATTAGTTTCAGTTTATTTTTTAAGCTGATATTTTGTTTGCACATTGGAAGGTCGAGTGAAGGTCCAAATTTGATTTTAAAACTTTCCCACAATGGCTTTGATTTGGATGCATAAGGATGTCCAGAATTATTCTGGAATAGTATTTAGTTAGAGCAAAGGGGTCAAATGCTTTTACCTCTTCTGTATTACTCCTCGTATTGTTTCTTTTTTTTCCTTCTCTCTCTTCCTCTCTCTCTCTCTCCCTGTTCTTCGTAATTGATCCTTTTTCGGAAATCTGAATAGTTTTTTTTGATTGCGATTGATACTTCCAGATCGTTGTTCTCAATATTGAATATTGCTTCCTAGATGGTCTTACTAGCTTTCTCACTGATAAAAAATTGCCATTTGTCGTGAATTAATGTCGAATAGGGGAAATAAATTACAGGCAAGATGCGAGATAACAACGCGGAAACCACTGAGGAGTCATCGACAAGTGATACAACGTATGACGTTGACACATTTTACGAGATGAAACAGCGTTTGGTAACAGAACGTACAGAAATGAAAGCTATCGAAATGCTCCAAAAGTTGCTTTCTCATAATATGGAGCGTATTGACTGGTACGTTTGCGAAACTAACTTTCGCGCATGGGATTTCATGAACCCTTTGCGACCATAAAAATTTACACTATTGATTGATATGAATAAACTGCGGAATATCTTGCTATTATGGCTGATCAAAAAATGAGTTGAACATCATTACAGTAGATACAAAGTATTTGCGTGTTGTTGTAGGCACATATTCGTAATGCTTTGCATGTTATAGTTAACGAAAAAAATGGTACTCTTTGTAATATATACCAAAACAACTGTAAAATGTTTCATTCATTGTTATGGTTACTCAACAAAGTTTCTTATCCTTTACTATGGGTATGCAGAAAAAGTGTCTTGCCTATTTTAAAATATTGAAAGTATTTTCAGGGATGCATTTCCGGACTTGAAGGACTTGATCATTTGTATTCTTGATACTGTTGGCATAGTTTCTATAACTGAGAAACACCAAATCCTGGTTTTGAATGGAATAAACAATAGCCATCCAAGGGTTGTTGACGTGCTTGTCGATTATTACATACGACATATAGATGAAGTCTATGAAATACTTTCCAATTCACACATAGCTGTAACAATCGCATTTGCACGAAGAGTTTGTGATTTCGATTGTGCTGGATCGATAGCTGTTGTATGTTTGCGTCTTTTCTTTTCAGAAAAAAAATTTGGCAAGAATTTTCTTGAAGTTTTTCCATGTTTGGATTATGAAAATACCAAATGAAAACATTTACATCAGGATTATAGGGACTTATGAGGATTTGTCAAAATTTTCAGAATTCCTAAAATTTCGTTCAATATTTATCGTATAACTGATACAAGTAGAGAATACAAGGGGGAACAGTAGACTTTGGAGGTGCTTAGGCGCATTTCATGGCTCTTCAACATATGTTTGTGTTTCGATATTTTGGTGTTAATGCGTTTGATGACTCGTTTAGGCAAAGCACAGTTTGGCTTATAATAGGACATCCTAAACGACTTTATACCTGGTACTTTGGTGTTGTTAGAATTACTATGTTTCCAAGTTAATTAAAGTCGTCTTAAAATTTTGCCAGAATTTTTTTTTTTTAAGACAACTTTACATGGATCTGTATGTAAGAGGCCTATGATATTAATCGGAGAACCAATCAATTTAATCCAACATATTAGCAGTTCTTTTATTAATGGGCCACTATACGACAGTATTTTTCAACAGTATTTTATTTTTCAGCTGTTGACACGCTTCGCTCCACTGAAACTGGTGCAAGATGAGCTATTGAATCAACTAAATTCAAAGCGTGCTGAAGTTCGGTTTCGAGTACATCAGGTTTGTTTTTTCGCAACACTGAAATATCATACATTGAAAAAGTTGAAAAACTGTTTTAGGTGACGTTCACTAATTCGCATAAAAATCACTTCTTTGATCGTGATATTTCTTTGATCGCTATATTGTAAATGCACTATTCGTGTTATGATAACAGACAGCTCCATAGTTTTTGGAACTTAATTTTGTGCCACTATTTCATATCATTAAAAGCATGATTGGTTGAAAACCAAGTACAAAACGAGATGGCAGTTCTACTATAGCTTTCCATTTAGAAATCTTTAAGGTAACAACTTTGGTGATGAAGGCAGGAAATGATTTGCCTAAAATCGGAGATTTGATCACTCGATTAGCGGAAGAGCTTGGATCTACTGATATTTTAATCCAAATCAATGCTGTGGAAATGTTTGCTGATGGTGCTTCTCAGTTAGTTTTTTCCTTATTAATAGGAAACAAATTTATGTTGATAAAAAGTTTCAGCTCTGTTTTATTTATTTTACTGCCTGTAACTAAAAAAATTCCTTGTCTTTTTATTTATCCAAAGTGTCCAAACTATCCGTTTAAATGGTCCACTGTAAATGGTCTCATGACATGCTTGAATTTGTAGTAAGAAATCATTTTGATGAGTGCATCCGTTTTAGTTTGTTGATGTATCGACTTCTTTTGGTATTTCTATCTCATTAAAAAAGAACAGGTTAGCATACGACTGATTCAATTTCTCAAATCTTCGATCTCGTAAAGAAATGTTCGGATTCAAAAAAGCATGTTTATGTTCTTTTTTTCCACCTTATTTTTAGCTGTTTAACTTAATGACCTTTTCCTTCAGGAAAACATCAACTGCAAAATATTTATTATCGACAGGAATTGTTGATCAGCTCAACAGATTGTTTGTTCAATGCATGGAGCAGCCAGATGCAGGTTTTCTCTATCCTGGTATGCGTGATTCTTTTTTGCTATATATATATGTATATATATATATATATATATATATATATATATATATATATATATATATATATATATATATATATATATATATATATATATATATATATATATATATATATA
>NW_018108375.1:47367-58767 GCF_000183805.2 Loa loa | reverse complement strand
ATATATATATATATATATATATATATATATATATATATATATATATATATATATATATATATATATATATATATATATATATATATACATATAGTAGCATTATACTTTCCCCCAATACTTGTCAATTGCTAAAATTTCAGTGCTGATATATGAATTGTTAAAAGAGTGGGAGTAGATTCGAAATATGAAGATATTCTAACCTTAGCCAATTTTTTACATAATTCTCATCTGATTATCTCTTTTTTTGCAGCTCTTATCAAGTTTTTTGGGCATCTTTCTGTGGCAAATGTGGAATGTTTGTCTCGATTTCCAAAATTTCTGGATTCATTGTTTGATTTGATTTATCACTTTGATCGATTGGACGCATCTTTACGTCTTCTTGCCTTTGATACACTTGGGGCTGTGGGGTCAACCGATCGTGCTAAAAAATTTTTGGATGGACAATACAATAATTGTCGTGAATTTTTCTTGATTTCTTGCTTGGTCTTGAACCTAAAGATTTGGAAATTTAGTAATATATTTGTTATCGGATTTTTTTTCTTAGTTGAAAGTTGAATGAGCTCTTGTTTTGCCATAACTTTGAGAAGTGAATCCTGAAGTGCTGACTGGAATATATTAGATTTTGGGAATATACCTTGAATCCTTTATATCAGTTACAGATGTTCTGTTTTTAGCACAGTGCGACATGAGGAGAGCAATGAATGCATTTGGTGTGGCTATTGCAAGTGGGCCACTCGATTTGCGAGTACGCCATATCAGTGCTTTATCAATGATGTTAGAAGTCAAAGATGAAGTTGAGGTAATGATACATTCATTTCCATTTATTTATTTAATGATACATTTTTTATTTGCATAATTTGAATTATAGCGCGAAATACTAAGCGTGACTATCTAAGCTCATGTTCAAAAAGTCAAATTTGGGAAATATTTCTGTACTCCAAACGAATGATCTGTATTTGCAGGATGCAGATGCAGATGCAGTTGCGCAGAAGTGGTTTAACTGGCTCGGTGAGACGTTTCCATCAGTTGTAATTTCTTATCTGAGCAAACCATTTGATGATGTTCGAATATCATCGCTACGATTACTTTTGGCACTTTTCGATCATAAATGGTCAATTCGCACATTCTACTTCGCTACTGGGTTTGTATTTTATCAACTTTGTTCGATGTCACTGTAGGTTGATGATGGTCGTGAGAACCAAGCTTTCAAGAATTGTTTCTGGCATTTATGAAATTACTTAGCTTGACTATATTCTTCGCATGGTTGCTTCTCAGTAAAATCCAAAGTGCCCAGAATATCATAATAGCGCTGTTCGATCATCTTATTTGAATCAAAATTCCTTCGTGACATCTGGAGCGTCTTAGTGTTATTTAAAAAAAAATGTCTTTGAGCATTGAAACGGAGATATTAAGAAAAATTCGAAATCGTAAGCAGTAAATGACACTTGAGAATACAAACCTTTAAGGTATATTTTATAACAGCATATTTTACAGCTTCCTGGCGTCTATATTAAATCGAAGTATTGAAAGAAATGCTGAGGGTAAGCAGTGTAAATATGATGTCATTTGCAAACTTATTGATAGTGCGGATCCTATCATTTCGCCGGAAGATATGATCAGGCTAAAAATGTACCGTCGTGAGGGAGCATTTTATGTTGAGAGAAATCCGCAGGTCGATATGGAAAATGATTAATTTCAAAAATTGCATTTTTTTTTATTCTTCTAAGCAGGATTACAATGTGATGAGTGGTAGCTTTATGCTTCTTATTTTTTGCTGTTATTCTTCGTTGTAAATTGCTACAAGTTTTTGTTGCAAGAATATTTTTAAACGTATTCTAATTAATTTTAGTTTCGTTTCTACCTGTTGATTGTGCTGAATGTTGTATTTATCAAACTTTATAGTATTCCAATAATTCCTTTTTTTCTATGAAGTGATGCTCAACAATAATAATTATTTATTTTCTATATTTAAACGACTTTAAAGTTTATTGAAATTTGCACCATGATTCCAGAGCATCCTTGAAAGTATAATACAAATCTAAAACACCTCGATTCTAGGAATTCCCCCGAAGTTTCCAGTTGCCCTTAAGAATTCCTAGGGCGGATTTCAGGCTTCTGTACAATTCCAGCTCCGCATCTTGTTAAGGGATATCTTTGATGATCCAAAATTATATTTTATATCGTACGCATTTCATTTTTTTTGCTCTTTCATACATCTATTTTATTAATTTTATTTATTTTCTGTGCATAATGTCAGGAAGGGCTGAAGCAGTCATTATTGTAATAATAAATTATTTCTAAATATTTGTTCCATGCTTCTAAATGACAAGGAATACCTGCCCTATCAATGTATGATTATCGCTTAAAAATATCCTGCTTTCTCTAACTCTCAAACAGTTTCTCAGTTCAATGTCAGTGTAGGAAGGTTTTTATAGAAAGAGAAGTTTCCTGGATTCTATTCTGGTAGTGAAGTCTTTTTTTTTGTCTGCTAACAACAGGAACCAGAAAGTTTACTGACATTTCATTAATTAGGTTTGTAAATGACGTGCTTTCAGATAATGGTTTTGAATTATATGATATTCTGAAGAACAGTTGACTGGTGAAGTTTTTCTCTATTTGTAAAACAACGAACTGAAGCAGTTATCGTCTTTCTGGATGATACATTTTTATAGATCGATTAGAAATGACTTATACAATAAATTGGGAAGGTTACGGTAAGTTCACTTTTATCCTCTCAATTAATGATTGATATATGAACGGTTTGCGCATTAAGATCAATCTCACTGTTTAGTATGTTGGCAGAAATTTGTTGCTAAATGAAAAGATGAATTTCAGTTGAGGAAATGGCAATTAGTACTATCCTTTACTTTGAAATGCAATCGATTTTTTTCCGTTTGTTCGGAGAATAATCGTTAAATGAAATGCCAACAAATGCTGATCATTAGTGATGGTGATGATAGTGTGATGGTTTGTAATAGTGATGATGTTGGTGTTGATGGTAATGGCGGTGGTTGTGGTGGTAATGATGATGTTTGATTAGCAGCGCCAACAATCTAGTATTAAGTAGGCAATTATGGTGAGATAGGAGATAAGAGGTAGAGAGGACATTTATTTGAGTGAATAGTATTGGATGACACACCCTGTGTAGTTTTTAGCAGATGCAAAAGCAAGTGAAATATGCAATGAACCAGCTAATCAGTCAGTAGTAGTAGCAATTCTCTTATTTGCTCAGCAATAAAACGCATATGAGGAGAATAGTTAAAGAGAGAAGATAGTGGAGAGAAACGAGGGATGTGAAATGTTATGGTAGATGTAGATGTGAGTATCTCTCGAACTCTCCTACATCATTCAACTCCATCCAACCTTATTGATTGCTAGGCATTTGTTTGTTGTGTATGCTCTCTGATGAGAACTATCATTTGATGTTGTTTACTTGCCATGCAGTTAACGACTAGAAATGCCCGTCCATACGAATAGTTTAGTTTCGTTCATTCATCACCATTGCAGCAGCAAGTCGATTTTGAAGTGACTTTTCTCATTCCGGAATTATAGAAATAAGGGATATTAAGATAGCACAGGCATGATATGTGTGTCGAGGACAATGAGCATTTTTAGTGACAGGTTGGAATTGTTAATTGGTTGATCATTAGGTAATTTAAACTGCTTGGTCTGCTTAACTGCTTGTCATTAGGTACTTTAAACAAATCAGTACTGTGGATCTTTTCCTGGAAATTAATGCTGGATTGTGTTTACCTTCAGTTAGAGCTAACTGGAGAGTTATGGTGGCTGTTAATTTTACCATCTGTTACTTAGATTGTTGTTCGACGTTGCGAGACCAGTTTTTTTTTAATTGTTACTAACCGAGTTTCGTGGTACTTTCGGTATCCAGTTCAGTGCTGTGAAGTGAAAGAGTGATGAGCGACATCAGTGGTGCCCATATCGTAGGATCCACAGAAATCAAAAAGGAGGAGATGGAAGAGGAATCGAAAACAGAAAGGAGATTAACTTTGAAACGAGCGATTGATGAAGTTGCCGGACAAATTAATTGTGATGAACAGCTTAAACGTTGGTTTATCATTTTGTAAATTACAAGAAAAATATATGTGTTGCTGGCATTGAATCGATTATGATTGGATGCGCACTTTTTTCAGGTTGTAAAATTAAAGTTGAAGATGGCAACGAAGAAGAAGATCTGTCAGAAATTTGTGCTAATGGTGCCCTTCTGGCTATGGAACCGTCTACTAGTCATTCTGTAACAGTAAATTGCGAGGTATGGGTTACAGTTGTATCTTTGTATATCTGTTTATTTACATAATTCGCATATTTATTTTGTTTTATATATCGGTCGGATTACTTTAACGAAATACTTTGGGATTTGTTAACAGTTTTTATGAAACCACAGTCTTTTCATTACTTGGAGGCATACTGTGTCGGGAAATGACTGGATTGATGGTGGGGGTGAAGGCATATGTAACTTTATTCCAGTAATATATGTCATTATATTAACACATTCAATGATATGGAACGAGGACAAATTTCGATAAGTGGTAAAAAAATCAACTGTAGTAATTCGAAAGAAAATTGGTCCTTTTTTCAGGATGGAAGTATTTTAACCGATTTTGGTGAGAAAGTTTCAGCATCCACCAAGTCAACTAATTTGCGACATGTGCTTGTTTTCAAAGGTTCTTCTGACTTCCTTGTTGAAGTGTTATTTTAACACTTCTATTATTTTTTTTCCTAGCATATGGATCTGCTAGTTATATTTCTGTCTTCTTCAGAAATAGTAATTTTGAATTTCCAGTTTAAGCACACAATTAATTGATATTACAGGTCCTGAAATGGAATGTTTCATAGATTTGGTTCGACGTAATGAGATACTTTGGGATGGTAGCTTTGAAGAGTATCACACACGAACGAACAAAAAGAAGCAAGCTTGGGAGAGCATTGCTGCAGAGATGTCGAATGATTTGAAACAAGTTGATGGTATTGTATTTTGATAGTAGCATTGAAAATGGTTTGGGGCCTCAGTAGATTTCAGTAGTAATGTGCTGTCATTTGTTCTTTCTTCGGTTCTGACCTCTTCTTTGTTTGGTCTTCATTCCAAATCTCTCCACTTACACCAAGTTTTATGCTGTTTCTCATTATTACCATACATAATGTTCATGGAGCACCAATATCGAATCAATTGTTTGTTCTCTATTTTAAGATTTGCAAAAATGAGTTTTTATAGATGTGTTGAATAACTTTAGTATATTTATTGGCTTGAAAATTTTGATCGAAAATTAGCAGATGTAAACGTTTCCTGAAGTTACGAGTTATCGCTTCTCAAATCATCTTGCGGAGAGTCGTTTATTTAAAAATATGTGATATATGAGCTGCAAGAATAAGTATAATCAATTGAGTAAATTAAATCAGTTGACGCTTATAATTCATTGTTAAAACTTGACAATTCAGAGTATTGCGAAGTTTTTCTTATTCATTATATAATGGTGCATGTTATAGAGGAAACATGCCGAAAAATATGGCTTCAGTTGCGACGATCCTATGCCAATGAGAAACGACAACAAAGGCAGAATCCTGGTGTAAGGACTACGCGAAATTGTAAATATCGTCGATATTTTGATGCAATGAAATTTCTGGATGGCATTATGGAAGAGGAGTTTGCTCGGTATGTTTACCATATCGTTATTGCAGAGAGTAGTGGTATGTTATGGATTCAAATACTCTACTTTGAAACTATGTTTTTTTTTTTTCAAGAGGACTCAATTAAGGTCTAGGTATAAATGAAACATTGAGTATAATGCGAGTTTCCCCTTAATCTGCTTTGAATCTTCATCAACATTTTGAATGTCTTAAGGAAAATGTATTTTTTATGGTATTCCTTTTGGTATTCCTTTTTAAGCAACTATAAAAAAGATTTAGTGCGTTGATGGCATTGGAATTAGTAATTTAAAGTCCCAGAATAAGTTATTTATCGTGAAAATTATTTGACAACTTCAAAATGATATTTCGGTATGTTTGGAACAATGGTTCCATCAACCTGTGTGTCAAAGAAATTTAAAGACGATGTATTCGAAACACATTCAGATTTTTCCCGAATTCTAAATATACTTGAGTACTTCTTAAATAAATATTTATGTGTTAGGTTCAAATAAAGATCCAGTTGATTATTGTGGTTTAAATCCAAATACATGAATGTCTAGGGATTCAAGAATTTAGTGAATTTTTCTCTTTTTTTCACACATACAGGCACCTTTAGTGGTCAAGTAAATAATTTGTATGTAGCTGGGTGAGCAACTTCGGAACTTCCAGAATTTTTGACTTATTTTTTCGAGTTTGTTACGAGTTGAAAAAAAAGACAAGAAATCTTTGCTGTAATTGTTGAGTCCTTTCAAATATCCCTGTTCTCTTTGTTTTCAGTGACAGCTTTTTCATATCAGAACCAGAAGGTGGAAAGTCATGTAGCAACAGCCCTGCTCCAGAGCCAGGGATTTCTAGAAAAGACATTATCGACAACATCCGAAAATCCGGAGGTGATTCCTTCATTATTCTGCTGTGCTTTCCGTCAATTGTTCTCTATGAATTACTACTGCTAATTAATTCATCAATATCCAAGAATAGGTTCAGGGAATTGTTAGATTTAACTAGTTCCCTTCTTCGCTTTTCATTATTCATTTCATACCGATTTTTTTTAGATATCCGCAAGGAAATTTCTGTGGAAAATGACGTTAATACTTCGAAGGTGATTGATACTATTGCTTTACTTGCGCACCAACTGCAAAGTCAAGGAAATGAACCACCGGTTGAGGTGACACAACCAATGCAGCTACTGCAACCAGCACAATCGTCAAAACCACTAGAAACAAGAGATTCTTCCGTCATTAGCGCTTCGGTACCAACGGAACAACAGTTTTACCAACAGCTGCAGACCTGCTTTTTTATGCTAACACCCGAAAAACAGGCAATTTTACAACGTGATGTCATGAAATTTGCTTTTAGGCGGACAAATCAGTTGATGGATGATACTGGTTTCTAGTGTAACTCTTACTGTATCATCACTTTTGTTCTACAATTTAATCCAAAACCAGCATATTGACTTTCATGGACCTATCCCTGCTCTTTGCTTTATAAGTATTCCTGATCAGCTTGCGGCTACAGATTCATAGAGCATCTGGATCGAAGAGCACGACATCTACGCCGCATTTTATTGACCTCATGCTAAACACACCTGTTCCATTGTCAGAGTCTAGTAACTCGAATACCAGCGTCGCCAGAAATATTTGAAACTCACGTAACCTCTTCTGCTATGTATTGTACAGAAAACGCGACTGCATTCTTGTTAATATATGCGCTGGTTTTCTGGTGGAGTGGTTGTGGATCCCAGCATTCCATAATATTTACTCGTTTGTTTGAAAAAATACCAATTTCTCTAGCACTAATAATGGTTCGGCATTCCGGAAAACTAGTAACTGATGGAATAGAAAAAATTCAGTATTCCAAGGATTTTTTTTGATATTGTTTTCACTTTTCAGAACCTAATACTTCTCTGTGATTGTTTTTTTATCATTTTACTTCCAGCATTTATTCTGTTTGGTATGTAGATTAATCATGGGTGTCAGTGATCCTTATTTTATCTGAATAATGAGGATGTGATATCATTGTGTATCATTGTGGTAAAAGAGAGGCTAGCACAACTTACTAAAACCATTGGCATAATAATTGAAATTGAATCATTGCAAATCGAAAAGGGATATTACTAATATTTTAAGCAATCATTTTAAGTCAAATGGAGAACCGAATTATTTCAAAACGTTCTTACTGTAACCTGGAGCTTTCTATGTTTGTAAAAAAAAGATAAAAATTTTCTGGATATCATATCTCTCTGATAAACTGATTCGATTTTTGAAAATTAGGATCCATCTTTTGCGATAACTTTAGGATTTAGTGGTAGTTAAGCCAATTTTCAGCACTGTCGGAAGTAATAAACTATATTCAGGAGGACCATATTGACTGTGGTGGTTTGCATTAAAACCTAGAAATGGTTAGCACAAATTAAGGAATTTTGGTGTTTGAGTGCCGGTCACATTTGAGCAACATCTTCAACAGGTGGGCATCGCACCGGAAGATACCGGAATTGCTAATTGTGCTTGATTATGGGGAACAATTTCGGAAATGTTACGGTAGTGGTATAATTGAGCAGTTTTATTGCTATGCCAAAATACCAAAACTTAACGTGCAGTAATTTGGTGGGAATACCAATGATATCTATGTTTGTAACGAGGATTGCATTGCAAATCCTGAAAAAGCCGATTAACGAGCAATTGCACTGGTACATATATCATAAATGTTTAGGACGATGAATTAGTGGGATGAGTTGATTTTATGAGCTAAAATTTTAAACTGTTGTTCACAACAATGAATAATTGCGAGCAATAGTGGAATGGAAAGTGGTAAAAATACTAATGGAACTTGACCAAGTGAAGTCTTTAGTGACACTTTTTCTAGGTTGAATTCTATATTTTAATTAGTGTCATAACTGGCTTCTGTCCTATTCGTTATCAAATCCTTGTGATAATATTTCATTTCCAAATGTAATACTTTGAAGTTTTTGTGTAATGGTACCTTTAGCATGTTGTATCTTACCTTCATCGATACCATCTTAAAAAAACCTTCCCTTTTTTGATTTTGAACAAAAAATTTCTAAAATGAAAGAAAAATTTTCATCTTATACTCAACAGTTTAAAATTCTTCGAAAATGCGAAAATATGAGCAATAACAGATCTAAGAGCAAATTGATTAAATTTAGCTGAGTTCTTCATTTCATACAAAGTTTCACAAACTAACGTCTTCCGAGTAATTCAATTCGTCAAGAATTCAGGAATGTGCAAAAATCTGCACCTTTTTCTTAGATTTCCCGGATCAGTAACAAAAAAGTCCATCAACAACAATTGCAGATGGTGAAATGGGAAGATTCCGAATTTTTCTGTTTACATCATGAACACTCGCAACACTCGAAGTGATAATAATAATGCTCTACCGTGCTTTTACTCTTTGTTAATAGTCCTTTTATTCAACCAATAGACTAAAGCTAGCGGATAGTTTAACTATCAAATGATCAATATTTCCTGATCAAATTTGGATTGAAAATTATGCAAAATGTCAGTATTGCATGATATTCCACTCAGGAAATATCCATTCAATTAGAATTTGAAAGCCTACTGTATAATAATTATCATAAAACTGAGAAGAAAATAAATTTAAAAAAAACAAAAATGGAATATCATGATAATGAAAAGGAATAAAGAAGATCAGATTTATTACTTAACGATATATGATCAAATTGCTCTTTTTCTTCCATCTCCATCACTATTTGCAATCTTCATTGTAAATTCTAACATCCTTTACTATTCTATTTTCCAAACATAATTGTATTATAGATAGATGATGCAGCGCAATTGTCCTGCAATGCCGTGCATTTAAAGAATGCGAACTCTTACAAGAATTATCCACTGATTGCCTTCTTTGATTTAACACACATGACTATCTTTTCCGCTTATTTACAAGTTTTTGGTCATTTCTTCCGCCATTCTCTGTTACCAACTCAACCGTTGTCATATTTCACTTCCTCTATATATGTTTGTTTTCATGTCAGATAGAAATGTGAAAGCATGAAAATAGAAAAAGATAACCCAGAAAATAAAACAAAGAAAAAAGCAAAAAAGAATGATAAAAGCGCAAAAGTTTTCATCATCCCATAAAATTAATAAACCAAAAGTATAAATTATGATCATAACATTCATTTATTGTGTTGCTCTAAATGAGAATTACTTTGACCCTTTAATTTCAAGAAACTTTTTATTCTATCTTGAACTATCATTATTCTCATCTTAATTATCGGATCAACTTTTAACCTTGTTTCACTTTCCTTTTCGTTTTTTGCACTTTTCATAAAATGCTTCTCTTTTTTTTTTTTTTGTCAAAAATGTCGCACACAATTCACTTTTCTATCATTTTTAAAACACACAAAAATAAATTAATTTAAAACCTTTTCTTTTTCCTTTACGAATTTATATCATAATTTATCAAAATGAGTGGTTCATTGTGTGCTTTCTCTTTTTCGATCGATAAAATAATAAAATAAGAGAAGACACGAAGTTAATAATACTCTGTTTAATATCAGAAAGTTATCCATTTTATCAAATTTCTCATTATTCATTAAATTTTTCTTATTAAAACATTTATCTATCAATAACTTTTTTTTTGTTTCACATTTAAAATTGACATATAATTAATTCAATTTTATCTGATTAATCTTATCTGACAATTATGATTAATGAGTTTTTTGCGCGTTACATATAGATTAATTAAATCTAAAGCTTGAGCTTGCATAATAGTTTAGATTTGAACTCTTTCATTATATGTATTATCATTTAAAGTTCGGTTAATAAAGACTTCTAACTTTTTCAGAAAATCAAAACTTTCCAATCCGGTTCAGGAAACCAGATAAGCAATGAGACAACTGACGGATTTTTGATTTGAGGATAAGCAAAAAGATATTAAAAAAAATGTTTGCAAGTTCAAGTTATTGCTGTGTAAACTACGGTGGTTATTTCCTACATGTTTTTTCCCTAATTTTTTGCCACAGTTCTTAAACCTAAGGGAGAATTAGTGTTATATGAGATTTTTGCCAATTTTACCCATACTTAATGTATTAAGCTTAACAGAAGCTACAATCATTACAAATTCTACCAGAATTATTCGAACCAAAAATTACATTAAATCTTTAATTGAATTCAAAATCGAATTGGTGAGATTGTATAAAAAGTTACATTGCAATATGAAATTCATTCATTGTAGAACTTATTCATTTCTTGTTAATAAAGTTGTAAAATTGCTTGTGACACAAATTTATAGGGTTAAAAACCAGATTATCGTCTTATCATAAATAACAACATGCAACAATGATAATAATGATAGCACTGATGTTTATATCTTCGCCATCATCCTATTATTGTTTCCTTGATTTAGTTATATTTGAAAATTTAAACCATTTCATGTCAACAATTGTGAATATCAATAATATAGATTCAATAATTTGTGTATATATAATATTAACTTAAAAAGATCAAAAAAAAGTTCAAATCCTGCTTAAAGTATTTATTCACTATTACTTGGTGAATGAATTTACGATTCATTGTAAAATGTTTTGTTATATCCAGTTATAAAGTATTCTTTTTTTTCTCCCCACCATATAAATCTATATAATTAAAAACATATAATAATAATAATAATAATAATAATAATAATAATAATAATAATAATAATAATAATAATAATAATAATAATAATAATAATAATAATAATAATAATAATAATAATAATAATAATAATAATATAGTA
>NW_018108375.1:41830-46201 GCF_000183805.2 Loa loa | reverse complement strand
TACTTTTACCGTTATCATTAATTTTTATTATTATTATTATATCATATTGTGGATTATGTTTTCCTGATTTACTATATTACACAATTTTTTGGATTATTACTTTTTATTTTTGGCGATAAGAGAGAACATTATACAATTTAATATACATAAAAAAAAGAAAATTACAAAACAAACAAAAATTGAGGTCATCTATTTGGATCTAAGAAGAAATGCAGCCAGGTTACATTTGTTATAGATAAAATGCGTCCTAGAAATTCTGTTTTTTTTTAATCACTGATTTTTTTTCCTTTTATTTTCTTAAAATACTATTAAGGCCATAATTCATTTGCAAAGAATGGCATTGTCGAATTGTTTATAGAGTTGATGAATTTACAATTTGGATTTTTTTGCTCAAATTTAATGTTATTTCAGGTCATTAAATAATTCATAATTGTAACAGATAAACAAAGAATTGTGGTAATAATTGCCATTCAATGCCAAATATTCGCTTATTAATAATTGATAAATTGAATGAAATGATGGAATGGATGCAAATTATTTTGTTCTATTAATAAGTTATAAACAAGAAAAGGAAAAAATGAAAAGCAAAAACTTTTCATTATCCATTATTTTGTACATTTTTTGATGGAAAAAGACAAAGTTTTGAGATTTGATTCGTTTCATTATAAATGAAAAATCGAATACTCAAAATTGTTTGTTTGTTTTTTTTGTGATATTTTTGCATTTTAATAATTTTTATGATTTTTTTCAAATTTCCCTGTAAATGTGAAATGAATGATTCATTTATATTTGGGAAAATTGTGGAACAATGTCATCATATCATTGAAATTTTCGGATTTAAAAAAAGAATCGCTTTATCAAACCCTATATTTGACTTAACTTTCGGTGTTGCAGACAGAAAGTTGCCAAAGGAGGGACGAAAGGAAAGTTTTCAAGTCCCATTTCAAAATCCCTTTAAAATTTGAAATTTATTTACTTGAGAAATTTCTTTGAAAACTTTCAGCTTCAATTTCAATTGGAATAAAATTAATGGTTGGAAAATTACATTTTTTGTAATCACCTAGTGATCACAGTTTGGTAATCCATTTGTTTGATATTTAAATAGAACAATATCACCATATTATTGTTACTATAGTTTATTGCAGTTCATTTGTCCGTTTTCTTGTCATGTTATCAGTAATAATTTAATATCACAATATTACCACATAACTGTTATCAGTGTATTTACATGGCCCAACAACAACTAATAATTTATGTCTTATCACTTCTCAGTTATTTAATAAGAAAGAAATTAAAAAGAAAAAGTTGCACTTATTCAGCTCTCTTTTAGTTATTTTCATCAAAAATGAAGGATTATTATTAATATCCATGAAAAGTATTCATTGTCCACTTTTGTATTTTTATATTATCACATTATCTGTCCACGTTATCACAAATTTTCCTTTTTTTTTAAAAAAATCCCATAAAAGAAGAAAAAGGCAAAATTTATTCACATCCCAAAATGATTTTTAATGTATCTCAAATGTTCCTTCTCTTTTTTTCTTTTTTTTTTTAACAATGTATTATCATTTATTCATCTTTATTAAAATGTGGAAGCGGTATTCTCTTTTTTCTTAGATAAACAAAGTTCAACAAATTTTCACTCCATATATTCTAATTGAACTACATTTTTTTCTTTTTAGCTTTTTGCCATAAGTTTTAAGAGTATGGATCGTGAAATCAAAGATCAATAATTTAATTGAATCAGTACTTGAAAGAATTTCACTGTGACATTTGGAATATTTTCTGGGATTATTTAAAGAAAAAAGAGGACGGAAAATTTTAAAATTCTTAATAAAGTTAAACGATATCTTCTACCTAATCTTATCAATTTTAAATTATCATTTTTTCCTCTCTATCTATTTCTTTTAATTTTTCCATAAATTTCATTTCATTCACATAAATGATAATATGGAAATCTTTTTTCGTTCCTTTTCTTTTATTTTAACATTTTTATACATAAAAATTAATGGAACTATATACATATTCTCTTAATATTTTTTTCTTATAAAACCTTGAAATTTTTTAAAAAAAAATTTCAAAAAGTCTTTGATATATTACAAGGATAGAATGTGTAAGTATATCACAATAATTATTTTATTCAAATGTCATTTTTTTTTTTGCAAAATTTTCAATCGTTTTGTTGCATTTTGTAATTTAATTATATGACGATGTCTTGTCACATACCATTGTTGCCCTTTATCAACCGCCATTATTTCCATGATCAAACTGATAATGACGTTAGTTGGCGAACAAATTTGATATTGAAGTGGAGATGAACGATAGGTACATTGACCTTCAATAATCTTACCTTTAAACTGCATCATTCTAACACTGTTGTTACCTTCGTTATCTTTGTTATCGTTTTCTTCTTCAATGATAAATCAGAAAAGGGTTTGATACGATTTGATCATTATTATTCCCTTCCCTTCCTCCCCTCCACCTTGCTGTGATCAAACAGACTTGAAAGTAACAGTTGTAGTAAGGTGAAGGCAATAAAAAACAATTAAATCGAAATTATCATCATCCAAAACATAGTGCATCTGTGTGTGTGTGTGTGTGTGTGTGTGTGTGTGTGTGTGTGTTTATGTATATGTGTGTGTTTATTATTTATTCCATTTTAAATTTAGCTTACCTTTAATTAATTTAAGGAATGGAATATTGCCGATTTTTTAAAATTTTATTGCCTTCCTTTTTGTTTTTTGAATTGATTTTCTGTTTCCTCATTTTTTGTGATTCATCGCTGTTTTTAATTGTTTATGCAAACTTAATTTATTAATTTCTTATTGGATGTAATTTCGGTTTTTGTTCAACACCGATTACTTCCCTCTAGATATCATTTTTTTTCTGCGTTAAATTTTCCCTGACCAATGAATGAAAGTTGGATAGCGTTAAATAAAAACAAATTGTAACATTTTCTGAAATTTCTAATTGATGATTAATATTTGGTTGGGTAAATATCAATTCTTACTGAACCATATTTCTCTTTTGTAGTATAATTGATAATTTGAAACAAACCAATGATTGAAATAGATGGTATCAGTTACAGAATCGTAATTAATTTAGGGAATGAAAATTCAAAGGAAACGTTTCTAAAATGTTTTAAAAAAATACATTGAATTAAAATTAATTTAATCCATCAAAAAAAACCCAATGATTTAGAATTTTAATCTTAACCACTGCAGAGAAATTAAAAATTTCGATAAATATTTGTTTTTATTTTCTAGTATAACTTTAGCCAAACTGTCCATTTTTATTTCACTAACAAAGATTGTTAATAGATTGTTTTATGCTATCATTGATATTTTATCAGTTTTCTCTTTCCTCATCCTCTTCGTGATTACTATTTAACTTTAAGCTTCAAATCTTGCCATCTATTCATTTTTTTAAATTCAAATTCAACAGCCTTCCATATTAACTGAGTTAATTTAATTTTTCATTCTTTTAGTTGCAAATGAAAACGACTGACAATCTATTTCTATTTCTATTGACAAGCAATTTTATGTCATTTTATAATACCAACTATCACTAATCACTGTTATTCAATTGTTTCAACTTACTGCTTATATAATTCATATTTTAACATCATTTGATAATTTTTCATTTCTCATTGCAGATTGATTCCAATACTTTGCTTATATTGCATTTTTCAAATTTCCATACTTTCACTTATAATGGATTTAACGCTCTCGGAAGTACCGTCGTAATATACCGCGATTTCTTAATGGTATATGGTATTGTAAAGGAGCAATTAATATGTTATCAAAAATTTTCTAGAAACATTCGATAAAACGGTTAATATTTGTAGTCGAATAGAAACAATTAATAATCTATTTGGAATTGAATATTAGCTAAAAAAAAAATGAAAGAATAACTTGTCGTATCAATTCATCGCAAATCACTTTACTACAGTAACTTTCGATGAAACATTACCAAAATTTCATCCTAATCTAACGAACTGTCCAAAATGTATGAAATATTACTCAATTCATTAATCACTTAAAAGATAACAACCGTTGTTTCTAAACTTATCAACGTTCTTCTATTTCATACATTATATATTCATTACTTCAAAAAAACATTTAATGCTTTCTTTTTTTTTGCCCAGCATTTTTATTCATTTATAATAAAATTTTTTCGTCATTACTATATAATTTACAATAATATCATCGATTATTAATTATCAGCTTTAAGCTTATCTTTAAGTTTATCTTTTACTGATTTCGAAATACAAATGCAAATAAATGGATAACCATTTATTATTATTATTATTATTATTATTATTATTATTATTATTATTATTATTATTATTATTATTATTATTATTATTAT
>NW_018108375.1:38403-41443 GCF_000183805.2 Loa loa | reverse complement strand
ATTATTATTATTATTATTATTATTATTATTATTATTATTATTATTATTATTATTATTATTATTATTATTATTATTATTATTATTATTATTATTATTATTATTATTATTATTATTATTATTATTATTATTATTATTATTATTATTATTATTATTATTATTATTATTATTATTATTATTATTATTATTATTATTATTATTATTATTTTTCTTTTTTTTTAATTTATTCATTGCTGACAAAACTGGTTTTAACGGATAACCAAAACTTGATTCCTTGTGCACATATCATTTCTATTTTCTTGAACCAGATAATTTTGTTTTACATATTTTTCAAAAAGAAAAGGAAAAAAAAGCAAGAAAAGTGTTGCAGAAGCGATTTAAGGAGAATATTTTTTCGCACGACAATCACTTCGATTAACCCACCCATTATTTTAGCCTTTCTTTGTCACAATCTTCCATTCATTCCTTTCTTTTTTCTTTTTTTTTCAAATTATCATTCTCAATTTCATCACTGCATTTTTCTATCCCTCCGTCTATCCTTTTGTATTTTCTTTTGTCACTTTATCACTTTATCCTCCCAGTCTTCACTACTTCCTTTTTATTTTCTTTTTTTCAATAATTTTCAAAAATATTTTCGAACTTTAATTTTTTAAATTTCTATTTTTTTTGATTAAAAATTTCCTTATCATTTATTGCAAACATATTTTTATAATTTTCAGTTCAATTGATACCAACTTAATAATTCGTTTTAAATATCATTTTACATCATTATTTTGATATGTGCTGCCCTATTTGGTCATACTTCCAAAAGACATTTGGAAAAAAAACTTAGATGACACAACGACAATCGAAAACGGATAATGTAATTTAAAAAACGAAAACTTGAAATAAATTGTGTCGAAAGTTGGTGGCTTTTGATTTTTTTTTCACATATATTTAAATTTTAACACTGAAATGCATCATTATTTGCTAATGTTTCAAGTGCTAATTTAAAAGTTATATGAAAGTTTTTAAATAATTATTAAACAAAATAACTATTGTGAAAGAGAACATAATTACCCAATTGGTACTAATTAGCAGTGATGTTCCACTCAAATAGATAATCCTAATTTCTAATTCAAAACGATAAATAGTAATGTTTGGTAATATAATTAATTTGTAACTAAATTCAGAAAACAATGATGCTAACAATTGTATGATGGCTGGTTTGTTGACCGTATCTTACTTTTCTTGCTTTGATACAATCATTTGTTAATCATTTATCACCAGAGGATGCAATTTATATATTCCCTTTGCAAACCACTTTTGTTTATCTATCTGATTGGTAATCTTATCATAACAGCAATAAATCAACGAATTAATCTTATTATGTCTTATCACTAAATGACAATCATTTTTTCTGCGTTCCAAGGATGTGTATGTATAAGTTAAAATATGAAGAAAGACAGGAAAGAATTGTGTGCTTTAAATTTAAAAAGAAATTTTTGTAATATTAGTTGAAAAAATGTTTTCTTTTTGTCTATCATGTAATGAAATATTTAGTATTGAAATCAAGCAATTATAAATTAGTAAATTCAAATCAAGTTTTTCCACTTGAATCTGCTATTTCATTAGCTTCAATTAGTCGTGATTATTGAGCAGAAGCTAATTACATTCGACTTTTAAATCCGAGCAACAAAAATTCATTTAATTGAACATCATTACCATGATTAGCAATGTTTGATTTCAGTTTAACATATTGGTGGTATAATGAAACACTAAGCAAATTAATTTCTTTTTTCCTTCTTTTTTTTCTTTCTTCCTTTATTTATTTTTTTATCTATTCGAATTTCTTTATGTTACTCAAATACTGGTTAAATATGCTGCATGTTAAGTTCAATATATTTTACGATTAAAATATTAAATTGATATTTGAATAATTTGGAAAGCAATCAACATTAGGAAGATAATGAAAGAAGATAAAGTCAATAGTAAACCAAAACGAACAAATGTTATAATGATCTTTTTTCTCTCTCTTTCTTCTTCTTTTTTTTTCTTCATAAACTTTGAAATGGAATAAAAATATTTCTATGCTTTAAAGAAATGAATTTTTCACTCGGAAGAAACCAATTTTTTCTAATTAAATTACTTCAAATATAGGAAAATGTTTGGCATGTAAAGTGCTTTAACTTTAAACTATAATTCGTTAATGATATGTTAAATAACTAATTATAAAAAACAATTCTCAATTTAGTTTTTTGGTAGTGACATTTAAAGACTTACAACTGCTGTCAACTATTTAAACCACTTTTTTCTCGGCCAATTATTAGGATTAATTTATGATACGAGTAGATAAGAATTAAATGAGCTATTTTATTAATGATATTCTTAGCAAAGATTAACTATGTTTATCAGTACTATTTTACATTTAGTGATGATATGTCATTATCATAAGAAAGAGGTCATAGTCTTGTTTTGTTTGTTTCTGTGTTTCTTTCTTTCCTACTTTTTTCATTTTATAACTTATTAGTAAATCATTTCATAGTTATCAGCGAATCAGTTTTTTTAATTTCTCAACGAATTAGCCTAAAATTACTAATTAATTAATTTCACAATTATCAGTGAATTATTTTCAAAATTATTATCAGTAAATAATATAATGGGGATTCATTGTGAAGTGTTATATTATCAAGGAATCGTTGTCACTTCAATGAGGTCATTTTTATTGAAATGTGATTTTACGCAGATAATATATATCTATATCTATCTATCTATCTATCTAATCCATATCTATATATCTATATCTATATCTATATATATATATTATATATATATCGAATGTGCTGTATTAATTATATACTTTTGTTTTCCTTTCTCCTTTATCTTTTTTCTTTTTCCTATCTCTCTCTCTCTCTCTCATATAAAATATTTGAATTTGATATAGAAAGAGAATAAAAGAGAGTGAGGAGGAGGTGATAGTGTGACACTGTTAATTTTGCAATTTGCATTACTTTTGTCCGTTTTACTACTCTCAACTGAACTGTACAACAATTTTGACTTAAAA
>NW_018108375.1:32944-38234 GCF_000183805.2 Loa loa | reverse complement strand
AGAGAGAGAGAGAGAGAGAGAGAGAGAGAGAAAGAGAAAGAGAAAGAGAGAGAGAATATTTGTATCACACCGATCGAACAATGTATCCCAGCAAATACTTTACATAATATTTCTAATTTATATCTTAATTACATGAAATTATCATTAACCACTCATTATTTACTATTATCAAATATCTTTCTTCATTTTTCTTTTTCTCTTCCTTTTGTTTGCTTTTTCTTTCTACTTTTTTTCATTTCCTTCCTTTTGACTTCATTAATCTTTATCGAATTACAGGAATACAAAGTATTAATATTTGATTAATATTTGATATGCATATATTGATTTTGATATTTCCTTAAATAATAGATTGTTTTTAATTTCTTAATTGAAAGACTGTTGTATTTATTTATAAATACTGAATTTTGGTCAATTTTGAGAAGAAAAAAATCTTTCGTTAATTTTCTTTCTCGACAATTTTTGCTTAAAATTTTTTAATTTTTCTTTTCTTTTTTCTTAAATGAATCATTTTGAAATAGCTGTTTTAGTGTGAATAAATTTGTTTTATTTCCGCATGTTTTTGAAGATTACAAAAGAAAAAATCTTTAATTAATACATTTAATTAACAAATTACTTCTATAAATTTGCGGATGACCGATTGTTTTCTTATTAATGAAGTTATGCTAAAAGACGAATGTAAACAAAAAAGTTTTTTTTTTTTACTCAGAACTAAGTTAATTTAGTAATTCAACAGAGTAATTGATTGTAATTGCTTATGGAAATTATTTGTCGACGACAATAAATTCGATTCTATCACATCAACTCAATAACTCAGTGCTTTTTAAATTGTCTTTCTCTTGCAACAACAGCAATTCTCAAGTTTGATTAATTACGAATTTAATGACTTTAAAAAAGGCCTTTCGTTAAAAAAGAGAAAAATTCGCCATATTTTCACGTCACTACACATGAGTTTTAATTGAAAACAAAGCATTAGCTCGAACGAAAACGTCAAAAATTAAATCAGTTCATCACTTGAATTCTCGAATAGGAATTGTGTCATATTTGTCATTTTCAAGTAGGTTAATTATCATGTGGAAAGAATTGTGCACTCATGGTTGACAATTTGAAATGTTTGTTAATTTCGACTGCAGAAATGTCAAAAATCAAATCATCTTGACTGTTTAATTAAAATTATCCGTTGCATTAGACTGATAACACTCTGTTTGGTAAATTATAGTACACTTGATTAAGCTTATGATTGCACTGATAATATCAAGTTGTACTGATAGTACTGGGTTACGTTTAATTTTACGTTTAATTTTTTTTCTTCCATACGCTTTCTACAATCATTTTATTTTGTTAAAATATGAAATCTATCATTTCAATTAAATTGCAGACTATAAAGAAATTATGCCATTGGATGAAATAATTACCGAAAATAAGAACTATTCATCATTTGTGGAAGAGAAAAAGCCAATTGCCGCTGAGGAAAATAATGAGAAAAAAGTAACGACTGCTGCTGTTTCACGTCACGTAACGTTTATTTAATTTCATTTTTTCTTCATTTACCATTTTTTGCCATCATTAATTAATTTAATCTTTCTCTTCCATTTTGAAATAATGAAACAGTCAAAAGTTATGAGGAATTTAAGTAAACAGATATAAATAAATATTAGTTATTGATCTATTCATTGGCACCTTTCGCATTTTTTTTAAAACGACATCTTTACTTGGAAATGTATTTTAGCGAATTAATAATATTAAATTTACTCATTCATTTACTTATTATTCATTTATTCATTCATACTTTTGTAGTTTCTTTTTTTAAAATCAAAAATTGTTTTTCTGTTTTGCTTTTCAAACTTTATCTTAATTTTATCAATTCTATAGTAAAATGAAACAAAAATTTGCTTGACCGTTTTATAAAAATCCATTATTTTATATTGAATGCCATCATCTTCACATCAAAATCACATTTATTGATTAATTGATTATCGATTATTGCAGTTATCATTTCATTTTATTGCAATAATAATCTGTTCATTCAGAAGAAACAACTGCCGCTTAGGGATCAATTGATTGATTGATTTCCTAATTGTTCAATTTCTTGCATTTATTTAATTTAGGATAATAAACATTTGAAGTATTATTGAGGCCTTTAAAGCTATACCATAGATAATATTCCATTACCGCACATTTATTAGCAATAATTGATATGGTCGGGGTGATAAGTGATAAGCCTAATATTACTCATTCTCATGATGTATTCTGAGAATAAAATAAAAAAAAATGATTAAAATGTCATTTGTCCCACCAGATTAGACATCAATATCATAGATGAATTTAAATATATGCGAATTATTTATCACTCAGATTGTAAATTTATCAAATAATCATATATGAAATATAAAATAATCCCTATCTTTATCATCATCTATACATTTTCCTAATGATAACTACTGAAGAATAAATGAATAAATATGATTTATTATAATTTGTTCAATTACCATATACATACTTTTTTTCGATTACTCAAGTAGTCTGTAAAATTTCAAAAACTTTTAAATAATAAATGATTTTTTTTTTAATAAAAAATTATTCCATTCTTTTTGATCTCTCAAAAATAGCATATTCTCTTCAAACTGCGTAAAGTGTTTAATTTGTGTTAAAGTTTCATTCCATTTTTCAGTCAATTATGAAATAATTAAAACAAGAATTACAAATGAAAATTTGCAAACGGCGGCTAATACTTTGTGAAAATTTGAAGAAGGAAATAATAGCAAATTATAGAGTGCTTTCTGAAATGCTTTTTGGGCCTTCAAATTCCGTAAACAAATATATTTCAAATTTCGATTCGTTTTTATCAGAATTCGTACAATTTTTTAATAATTCCTCTTCCATATTTCAAAAATTCGGATATACCCCATTTTTAATCTATTTTCGCTAATCTATTTTCGGAAGCTATCCGGGAAAAACAGAATTCTGAAACAGAATCCGATAATGAAAAAGAGCATTCAGTAAGTAAGTATTAACAATTTTATGTTATAAAATCAATGGTATTAATCTATCCTGCAAAATTCCATGATAAGCTTGATAAAAATGAAGGAGCAAGTGATAGTTTCACTGATTTACTCGACGGACGGCTTTTTGATAACTTAGATGATTATCACTATTAGCAACTTATATCACCATCTTAGGCTTGAAATTATTCATATCGCTTCTTCATTTTGTCATGTCTTAAATTGCAAAAACATTTTGTAATATATTTGCAAAATCTGTTTCCTTCCAATTTTGAACTATAAAATTTCCTTTTATGTTGCAAAGATTATAGCACTCATTGTTAGAGAAAATGCGAAATACTTTTAATCAGTCTGATATCAAGTGATTGGATAAACCGTTATGACCTGAATTGTTGTCCAAATTAAAGAGGCGCCGGTCATTCGGGGAATAGGATCGAGAGGAGACGGAGGAGAAAATATGGAAGGAGGAAAGATGACTTAATGCTTTGTTTAGAGATTTCAATAAAAGATTAATATAAAAGATTTGGTTTTTTCTTTTTCATTTCCTTCTTTCCCATTATCTTTTTCTTTAAATGTTATTTTATAATTGAAATTTTGTTTAAATTCTAATTTCGTTTTAAAAAATAAAATTTTTTAATCTTTGAAGTTTCTTCTGTTTGTCAATTTAGTTTTGATTTTTATCATACATTTCGTCGCTTTTTTTTGGTCCAAAGATTTTTAAAAAAAAAGAGAAAAAAAACTGTTTTGTTTTGGGATATATTTTGCGAAAAATTAGGAAAAAAAGAAAACAAAAATGAAGAAGCAAAAAAAATTGTGCAAAGAAAATTGGAAAGAGAATAAATTACAGTGAGAAAGAGAATAGAAGAGAGAAGAAATATGAATAAAAAAAATTAAGAGATAAGAAAAATGAAAAAAAAATAACGAACAATGGAGAAAGAGAGAAGAAAAATGAAGACAAGTATGCAAGTAATCATCATAATTAATTAATAAGCGTTTTAATCATTCCAATTCGTAGTCAAACAAATCATTTAGGATTTTGAATGGGATAATTTCTGAAAGAAATGAAATTTAAATTCAATTTTAATTCTCAACATCCTTCCTAAAAGTGACGATTTTAAGAATTTTTCCAAATTAGGAATGCATTGATTAATTGGAGATATCATAAAATTATGGATTTCTTCAAGAAGAGGATAACTTTAAAATGTTCTAAGAATGTAAGAAATAAAACAATAAAGATTTTTAAATAATATTCCATGATCGATTAGAATTATTAAATTAATTTTGATTAATCTATTTGTCAGGATAATACGGTTTTCTGAAGTCCTTCCGGATGGAGTTAGATCTATCTGCTTTCAAGAACGTTTAATTCTTCACGCTATTAACTGATTAATGTATACTTGTTCCGGATTTTATCTACTCGTGATAACAGAAATATTCTCGTTTATAAAAAAAGAAACACTATTATAATTCTACTAAATCTCAAATATTAGTATTTTCCCTTTAAAGTTATGGTAATAATCTAATGAAAATACCAATAGAAAAACGAACAAAAAGAACTGATAAAGAAAATATGGCTTTATTTAAGAATCATCTGCTATGATATTATTTAAAAAATTCATTAATAAAATGTTTAATATTACAATTAATTATTGGATAGTTTTAATTTTGCATAATTTCCTTTTCTTGTTCAATTGGAAAGGCAAAATTTTAATTTAATGTATAATAGAAATGTAGCAATTAATTAGCTGCAAAATTTACAACACCAACTGTTAATGGATTTCAAGGTCAATAGTATATCAATTGATGTTTGTGGTTTAAATGGGTTCGGTTAATGAATTTGCAACTGACGAGGGACGATAAAATGTTGACCTTGTTCATTTCATGATCCGTTTGAGTAGTTTTAATCGAATGCTCAACGCCATGGCTTTCATCACTGATAAAATCTTTTGAAATTTAATTTAATACAATTTAATGGTTAAGTAATCAATCATTTCAAGGTACTGTCATCAGTGGTTAAATGCTAACATAATAAAATCCTATTTCCTTTTTTTAATCAAAAAAACAGCTTATTATTACTATTTTATATTATTTATTGAAAATATAAAATCAATAATTGATTAAAATTTTTTCCTGAAATTGACAGAACATTTAAATCATCAAGATATTTCAAAAATGAAAATATTAATGCCAAAGTGTTATTATAAAATTTTCTTAGCATAGCAAAGAAAAAATATTGTAACTATTACTACTTTGTATAGCATGAAATCTTTTCATTTTAAAAAAAAAAAAAA
>NW_018108375.1:21058-32872 GCF_000183805.2 Loa loa | reverse complement strand
ATTTGGAGTAAATTTATGAAATCGTTTGTAAAGTGTTTAGATGAATAATTCGTAAGAAAAAATGAAAAGACTTCAATTCAATTATATAAATTATTTTGTTTTGTATTAAATGTCTTTGAATATCATGAAAAGAAATCAAAGTTTGGACGGAAAAAGATTGGATTAATTCATAAAATTGTATTGGATTAATTAAGATTGCATTAATACATTCCAAAAAAAAAAAGTTTAATGAAAAGTATCTATTCCATTTTATACTTCTTATAAATTAATTAAATGTTAATAAGACTGTATTATTTCGTTGCAGTTTTCTTTTTTTTAATTGACATTCTTCTCGAAATGACTTTTTCTTGAAATGATTTTTTTTTTAATCATGTAAAAAAAAAAGAAAATTTGATGGAACGTAATGTGATGGTGATTTCGTATCATGCATGCATTGAAGACAGTAATACATTAACATTTGGCCGGCATTGACCCCTGATGAAGTCAACCATTTTGGTCATCATTTTTCCCGATTATTTTCAGTAAAGCAAAAGTTATATTTTTCAAACCTTGAAAAATTATATTTTTAATAAGGCTTTTTATTTGCAAGAATATACGATAATTTCAACTTTACTGGTCAACAAAATTTTCAGAAATCTGATAACACTAGCAATTAATTATTAGCAGCATATAAATATCAAATTTTGTTTAATTTTAATTTTAAATTCCAAAATTTGAAATAATTAGATGTATCAAGATTTACTTTGACTAAAATAATTAAATATACAATGAAATTTTCAGGAAGGAGGTGATACAGGAGGTGATGATGCATTAAGTGCTAGTGACAATAGTAAAAGAGAAGGTGGCTATAAATCACTTGAAAAAATTTGCTTACCACCATTGTATCATCGGGATGGCACATCGTTTACACCTGTATCATCACAACGACAAGATTACATTGAGGTATTAATTAGCTGTAAATGATTAAAACGTGTTCTTCAATTTTTTTAACGCATAATTCATTCTATTCATAAAAATTTCATTAAATTATTTGTGAATTTAATTTTATTTCTTCGATGAAATTACAAATTAGAAGTTATTATTAACAGTAATTATTCCCTTAATTGGGGATATTTCTTTTTTCAAGAAAGAAAAATTCAAACATAAGATTGATATGTTTTATATTAATTTATTCATTCATTCATTCTATCTTAACTTACTAACATTGCTAACTTTTGTAATTTCCAACCATTCCTATCAATTTTCAATTACTTTAATATCCTTTAATTCACATTAGCTATTTGGTAATATTATTTCAACAACTGTAATGAATTCATGAAAATTTATTTTACAATTATATATTGAAAGTAATTATTATGCAGGAACCGGAATCAGAAACTTCCTCATCATCAAATCGGAAAAATAGCACGGATAAAGCATTGGTACGACGAATTACGAACGAATTACAAGTAGCAAAGTTAGAGAAGGAAAAAATTAAAGCAAATGGTGATACTGTCAAAGTTGAATCAAAAATCAGTAAGCTTTATTTAAATATTTAAAACATTTCTTTGAATGAATATAATTATTCCCTTAAAACATTCCAAAATTTTTTAAAATTCATTTTCTAGTACCTTATTCCGTGATATACCTGTTCATTAGCATTTCAATCAAATTGACTTTTATTTATATATTTGGATAGAATAATCTATCCTCCTCTCTCGTCCCCCGTGATATAATTGATCCTGATTAACTGTTTTCATGGTTACATTCTTTTAATCGATATAAACAAAGGAAGAATATTTACTTTTGTTATCTCCTTCTTTTTTTTTTGCTTTTTCTCCAATTCGTTATCATTAAAAAAAATTTTATCCGTAAAATTTCTAAACTCGTTTATTTTTCATATTCATATTCATCGCCTTACCGTATCATTAAAATGATGATTGGGAATTTTTTTTTTTTAAAAGACGAATTAAAATAAATGAAGCAAATAGAATGAGTGATAGATAATAAACTATTTCGAGATATCAAAAAAAAAAAAGGAAAAAATTCTTTTTTCTTTTAAATAACTTAAAGAAAAATAAAAATGCATCACAAGAATGCAAAAATTATTTATCATTTTGCTAACAGATTTCATTTATTTTTTGGGTCACATTGATAAATTAACGCTGTAATGAAACCGAAAATTTTGGCGATTAAAAAAAAATTTATTTTTTAAAAATTGTTAGTTTTAATTTTTAAACTGTGTCAATGTGAAATCAAGATTTTTTTTCTTTTCCATAAGAAAATGCATTTATTTATTTACTTATTTATTTTTTCTTTCTTTTTTTCTTTTTTTAATCCAATTTGTCAAGGCCATTAATTTTCGGCAGCAACGCTTTTGAAATTCCTTTACCTTTTCCTTTTTTTCCTTTTTTTTTCCTCTCGATAAAGGCAAATATCCGCGGGGTGGGAGTGAAGAGAACATGAAGGAGAAGGAGGTGGAGGAAAGATGTTGGTTTTTCTCGGGTTTTATTTGTACTTCCGAACATTACAAGTAAAATTTGACCGGTCTAAGAGTGTACTCTGATTGTTTCTACAAATATAATGCAGCTTGCTATTAGTAAGCCAGGAATTCTTATATCGGAAAAGGATTGCAAGCTTACCAAATGCATTATTGTAAAGCATGATATTTCTGGAACTAAGATGAAAGGTAATACTTATTGATTAAAGTTTTTTGATTTAAAATTAATCTAATTTTTTTTTTTTTTTTAATAACAGTAAGAGTTATGGTTGAAAGAGAAAAAGAAAAGATTTTAGAAGAAAGACCAGTCTATAAGATGTATGCGTTCCGGTTTGTTGAAGCTGGCCTTCGTCGAGCGCTTTGGTACTTTGGCCGATCATTACCAACTAAAAAAGCCTTATTTCTGGTATTTATCATCCGTTATTTATTCATTTTCTTCTTACATTCAAATTATTTATATCAAATTGTTTCTTCTTTCTCTAAATTTTACTATTATAATAATTAATTGTGTTGATTTTATCCATTATGCCAGCATTATCTTTTAGTGTCTTCCGATTACATTTGTATTACTATCATTGATTGGACCTATAGTACATCGTCAACGGATGAATCTCTCATTACCTTTTGATACATTTGTTTCCTGTTCCAATGACCATTATCCAGCATCTGGACATAACAATCTTCGCTTGACCACACGTGGTATTCTGTCTTTTAATGGTTCCAATCCAGCATATAACGTTATTAGACGTAATTCACCAGCTGAATTTGCTATAATTATGCGATCAAAGTGAGAATTTACTATATTTGCTGATAATAAATTTCCTCTTTTCGTCCTTATTTGTGGACGAAATTTTATTTTTCCTTCATATAAATAATATTTTCTGGCTTCATATTTTCCGATAAGTTGCATTTCTTTCCAGAAATTATGCTTCAATCGTTACCGAAAACTCGATGAATTCATTCAGAAAATTAAGTTATTCAGTAAAATCAATTATTGTCAATTACGAACGGATGAATTTAACGGTTACATTAAAGCATAATTATACGAGTTTTTATTGCCAAAGAAAATTTGAATGAACTTCTGAATTGACAATTTGATCGAAAATTCCGAAATTTTAAAAATCGTAACTAAACAGTAAATTCACAAAGCATTTTATCAATTATATTGCTGAAACTATATTGTTCTTCTATGCTGAGAAAGTTTTAAGTGATAAATTGAATAAAGAATGAGTAGGACGAAAATTATTCACATTGATTTAAAACCTTAAATCAATTTATCATCATAATTATCAGTTTTATCAAGCCACTTAATCCAATAATAGAAGCTTTTGAACGCTTGATATCATATTAACATTAGCTTTATGTGGTATTTTATCAATGATAACATTACTCTGTTCAGTTCATCATTCGTTAGATTCGAATTATTTGATGTTGGCCATTTAGCTTCTTTTTTTTATGCTCAATGAAAAATTTTCAAATTACAAATTTTGTTACATATTGCCAAATTATAGTTATTCTTTTAGCGACAAAAAAATTAAAAATGTTAACTTTTAAAAAAATAGAATAGATATATTTTTACGATTTCATTCTCATTCATTCATACATTTATCATTATGTAGTGGCCGGAAATGTGTCATGATACATGCACCGGAAAAGATGATCCTATACAGCAAATTCTGGAAAGTGACCCAAAAATTACACTTACTTATCCGGAAACAATCATTTCACCCAAAAGTAGTGGAAATCTGACACGCTTATTTCTTGGACTTGCCATTGGTGGTAAGTATAAATTGTTTGTTTTAATTTTTGACCAATATTATGTTTTAGCATTAATGAAAAGTTGCGCATTGCAGCTTTAGAAATAACTCCAGAATTACTAAAATTAAAAAGTTTTGAATTTTGTCTGAAAAATAAAAAAAAGCAGAAGAAGCAATTTCGACTACAAATCAGTTTTTGTTTTATTTATTTTCATAGCTTAAGTGATTCTAGTTTCAATGTTTGGATTACAGCAAACTAGAAAATTTTAAATTCCTTATGAAATTTTTTACAAAAGATTTTTTATAGAAAAAATTTAAAATTTTCAAAATTTAAAATTTTTTATAAAATTTTCTATGGAAAATTTTTTTATATAAATATAATTTTCTATAGAAAATTTAAAGTTTTAAAATTTCTAAAAAATAAAAATTTACAATTAAATTGAAAAAAACTCCTGTGCGCTTATCTGTATAAATTCTTTCTCTAGAAAGCTTTCTTTTTTTCTTTGTCGTGCTTATTATGCATATAATTACAGGTGTGGAGACAGACGCAGATGGTGTTGTCACATATGCACGATCGTTAAGGACAAATTTTAAACTCAAGGAAAATTTCCGTTCAGAAATTCTGGACGAATTTTCCAAACAATTTGTCAGAAAGGTTATCATTTGTTCATTTGTTCTAATAGTAATCATTTATGTTTCAAAAAATTTGAATAAAACTGACGTGAAGATAACGACATCTAGTAAGTTCAAAGCTCTGTCGCATATGTTGATTGGCCAAACCAGCTAACAGTCGTATTCTATTATTAGCAAAATGTGTCATTGCACATGATATATGACATCATTCTGTAAGAAATGGAGCCATAGATGTAATTAGTGTGATGGTCACTCACATGACCATCTGATGGTTACACACATCCAACACTGTTGTAGCAATTTCTTTTTTTTTTTAATATTTTGAGGTTTAATTTACAATTTGCGATGAATACTATGAATTTGCCGAACTAATTTATGACATTTACATTTCTTTAAGAGGAATAATTTGACATTCTGTTTTAAAATTATTTCCAAGAATTTAGTTAATTCACTTTATTTTTGTCAAAATTTATGCTTATTTTTTATTTTATTAACAACAGGAAAAAGAAAATGGTGTAAATATGAAACTGATCAATGAAATTAAATGAAATAAATATAAAATAGTAGGAGGAGGTCAGTTTACTTGACCTTTTAAGATTTTCATCAATAAAACAAAAAAGTGCGATCGATAATTGCAGATGAATGAGGAACGAGAAGAGATAGAAAAGACCTTAGATGTCGATATCAGCTGGTGGTCATATCGTGAGTTCGTGCATGAAGTTATTTTTGGATTAGAAACTATGCATTACTTGCTAATTGCATCTGCAGCTATTCTTGTGCTTGCATGCTTGGTTGCAAGTTTTGGTGCAAATGGTTATCAGGTGATCAATTTTTTAAAACAATGCTCAAAACAGAAATGAAAAATGAAACAGAACAAAATGGTCAAGCTAATTGTAATCCACAAATTTAGCATTCCTTTTTTCTTCTCTTACATTTTTATCCGTTTTCAAGTTTCATATAAATGCTAAAATTAATTTATACTACAAAATTAACACTTTGCTATAACAAATGCATCGATTGTTATTGTATTCTGTCTCTCCACACATTTCACTTAACATTTAAAAAGTTTATCGTATTTCATATATTCCACATATATAGTAGTTGTAAAAAAATTAATTTAATCGTTTTGCAAAATAATTTTTCATTCTTTTTCTTTTAATTTTGTCATATTTATCTGTCTGTCCACATGATTTAGCATTAAATTAATTCATCGAAAATTTTTAACTTCAATTTTTGGCTTTTTTCCATGCGTAATTTTTTTTCTGTTGAATTTCTTTAAAATTACATAAAACATTTTCTTACAGAAAAAAAACGAAAATTGAAATGAAACGAAAATTTCATTACGTCCCGTTTGCAATATGCCAGCAATGATCTTTTTTTTGTTCTCACTTTTTGTTTTGCAAAATAAAAATTAGGAAATTTTTTTCAACCTATTAGCAGTGTTAAGTGTTAATTTCGAAAATTTTTTTGCGAATAAAATTCTACAAAATATTTTCTATTTGAGAAAATAATCCAAATGATGGCCTTATTTTTTATTTTTATTTTTTCCGTTATAATTTCATAGCAGTAATATCTATTTTTTTTCCTTTTTTTTCAAACGCATATCATTAGTTATTCCAGTTTTGTTACAGAGCAAACCGGTTCTGGGATTAGTAATTGGTGTTATTTTGATCGTTTCTTGTCTGGCCGGTTTTTTTGTTCAACTTACTGGAGTGGGATATGTCAATGCGATTGTCTTCCCAATCTTCTTCATCCTTATCGGTATTACTTGAAATTTTTCAAAATTTGAATTATTTATTTGGCAAAAGCATTTTTCCGTTTTGATAAAATAACAATTAATGAAAGTTAAGCATAAATAATCTAATAAAACGATCGATAATGAAGAAGAACTGTTTCCGTATATTGGATCGTTTAAGCGGATTTAAGGTTAAGCTTAATAAAAAATTAATGTGGCGACAACAAAAGAAAAAAGAAAAAGTAAAGGCAATCATTATATCACCTACGATATGCAAATTTGATATCCTAATTACTTTGTTAATCTATTACTATTTAAGTTACTAAAAGCTTTGGCAAGGCGTAATAATAACAGAGAAGTGGCTCAAAATAAAAAAAAAAAAAAAACGAAATTTTGAGGTATTGGAATACTAATGCTTTTCACGCTGGAAGATACATGGTCGAAGTATTCAAATGTCGCATGTGATCCAGTCGAAAAATTATCGCTAATCCTAAGTTGGGATGCTCCATGTACTACAATCACCGCATTTATTATCATCGTTTCATTCGGTTAATACTTGCTTTATCTTATACTGACACTGATAAAGTTATTATTTTTAAAATGAATTTTAAGAATTTCATCGAATAATTTTTAAACTGTTGAATTATTATTATAATACTAAAAGGATGCAGTTAAAAATAAACAAAATTGAAGGAATTAGGAATAAATAATTACTGCTAATTACAGTTGATAAGATTAAAGTAAGAATCTAATTTGGACAATTCAATTATAGTACAAATGACGAATTTTTTGCAAGGGTCATAAAAATGTTTAGGTATATGATATCATTATGATTTTATGATAGCTTGAAATAATCCTATAATATTTAAATCCAAATTAACGTCCTATTTTGGATTAATTTTTATTTATTTTCGAAAATAAAAAAGATTTTTTGAATACTTCTTGGAAATTTAACGAATCGAATTGATATGATAGTACCAAATGTAATTGAAAAATGCCGGAATAATAATCATCAAAAGTTGGAGGCAATATTAGAAAATTCCAATAGATTATTAAAATAGATTCTAATAAAAGATTATTGGAATGATTGTTGTAAAATTATTATCGTTTGCTAATAAGCATACTTGCTGCATTTCGAAACATTTTTTTATGAATTTAATAATAAATTGAAAAGTTTTAAATATTCAAAACTTTCTTGTAATTCCCATAACTTTCCTGTTTCTCTTTTTTTTTGCTTATCTGAGTTCTGATAATCTGAAGAAGGGAAAGAAATAAGAAAAATTTAATGTTTGCATTGTTATTTGCCTATTACTATTTGGGATTTGCTATTTGCTATTTGCATGATCACAAATATTAATTTTTGAGGCCCAATAGATCAAGCAAAATGGGAATTCATCTTTTATTTGTGTCCTAATTAATTAACTAAATTTGTGCGATAAATAAGTCAATTAATTGACGGTTTGCATAAATTAGAATTAATTAATTAATCATTTATATAAACTCAAAAAAAATGAATTGTGTTCGAATTTATTGCTACCCAAAATTCAATTATTATCAGAAAACTTTGTTTTTGTTTTTTTGTTTCTAATCTCTTTGAAGTTTCCATTCACTAACAAGCTTTTTTTACCTATATTCCACATTCTCATTTCACTGTGTAGAAAGAAACCGGTAATTAACTGCAATTCTCTCTAAACTATACAGTTTTATAATTCACAATGATTGTTAGCATTGGTTCAATTGAAGTGATAAAACTGAAAAATAATTTGCATAACCTTAATGTTGGCTTAATGATCCTTTTACTAAAAAAAAAAAAAACGAAATCTTGCTGCAGACCAATCCGTTTAATTAATTAAATCTCTAATTTGAAGCAATATTTTTTCAGTTCAATCAGAAATACCTGAAAATATTAATTACTATTTACATTTTATATCTTATTTGCTCTACCATTGTATTAGGATGTGAAAGTGAATGAAGAAATATACAAGAATGATTCCCGAATGATAAGTAATAGAGAAATTGAATTGGAAAACCACTAATAATACAAACGTCCTCCTTAATTTACATTTTATAATTAATTATGAAGCATTAGAATATTTCATTAATTAAAAAGTAAAAATGGAAAAATAATCGAATTATTTCAGCGGTAATCGGTTCAACGACAAAAAGTCCCTACTTGCAATACATGTCATTTGTGTTAGCAGCTGGTGTCGCCGTTTTACTCATCTTTGCTCTTCTCTTTTTCACCGTATTTCTGTATATCGCGGGTCGCCGTGAAACCAAAGGTGTCAAGTGGTACCAGTGCTTTCGGTCCGGTGATACACATTTTGCTCGTAAGTTTTGAAAAAAAAAATGAAATAATCGAAATTTGAAATTTTTTTGGTACATTTGAAAATTATGAAATCAAACGAAGAATAAAAAAGTGCCAATTTTTCCTCTTTTTATTTGACCTTATTGCATCAATTGTTGCTATTACAATAATTAAGAACATTATCATTATCATTACCATTATCTGTTGTCATTATTGGTAAAGAATTATTATCCTATCCATAAACATCCAATGCAATATTTTGAACCATTACGAAAGAAAAAAAAATTTTAATCGATACTGTTATTAGTGAGATTATTACTTAGCTGATAACATATCTTACAGATAAGGCAAGAGAGGAAAAAGGAAATAAAAACACTGGAAGAAATTATTGCTTATCATAGAAGTAGACCATTTAAAATTGTTGAAATTTGAAATTGAAGTATTCATTTGTTTTTGAAAATATCTTCATTTTCTGTTAAGGCCAACTTTTTTAATCTTCGAGCTCAAATTTAAGCACAAAGAGAAATGAAAAAAACTATAAAAATAATTTTTTTTTATCAATCATTATTCAATTCGTTTATACCTTATCCTATAAATGATTGCTACTGCAATACTGAATGATGAAATTAATGAAATTATTTCCAAATTAAGAAAAATGATATGAAAATTATTTGGAATTTAATTTAATATCATTTTTAACATTATTATTGTTATTATTACAGCTCGAACAATCAATGAATTCAGTGATTCAAGTATTGAAATGCTTCATGAAAAGCTCATTGATACTAAGCCATCATTTTCGAGAGCTACTGCGGCGGCAATGGCTAATTCATATCTTCGTTGTCCGGTTGCATTCATTTTTGCCATCTATTTGGTGCTTGCTTTTTGGGGATGCAAAGATGTTCGGTAATGAGAAAAAATAAAGAATAAATAAATTGTTTGAAAATTTTCACTTGACAAATTAAGATTTGTAAAATTAAGATTTAAATTTTGAAATCAACTTTAATCTGAATTTTATTTCAATAATAATATGAAATTGTTGATAATATGAAATGGATAATCAATTATTTCAATTAATTAGTTGATTCATTAACAACAATGGAAAAAAATTTTTATTAATTTGTTTAAGAATAGATCTGAAGGAGGAATATTTCCTGTCACAAGAAAGTGAATCACGGAAATTTATTGATAATTATCGTATTGAATTTGGACAATATGAAGATTTTCTTGAATTAATATTCGATGAACCAATCGATTATCTTGATCCACATCGAAAAGATGAAATCCTTGCCATACTAGAATGGCCTATCGTATGCTCTTTTAATTCCAAAAATGAATAAATTTTATTCCATTTAACAATTTTAGTTTTATTACTTGTATATGCATATGTTGTTTGCTAATAATTATTATTTAAAAAGAAAGTAACAATTAACAAAGTCACGTTCAGATTTCGATTGTCACGTATGAGTAGTATTTTTTGGCTCTCTACTTTCCGAATTTCTGACATATCACGTTAATGTTTATTATTGTCCGGAATATCGTGTATATTTTTTTTCCAGCAAAATCAGTTAGCAACAAAGTCAGTGAGTTGGTTGAAAGATTTTGTGCGATTCGAAAGTACAACTATCTATGATATAAATCCGGTAAGTTATTAATTGAAGCTATTTCATTAATTCAAGTATTTCAAGTTTCTTTAGTTATTAATTCAAATATTTCTAAGTACTCAAAGTTCAAATACTTATTTCAGTCTTTTTTATTCTTACTTTTCAAACACTTGTATTTTGTCAAATCTAACTTGAAACAAGCTTAACAATGTTTATTAAATCAGAAAAGTCGTTCAAACTTCATCTTTTTTCTAAATTTTTAAAGTCAAAACTTTTTTTTCAAAATTTTCTTATATGAAAATTTTTCTTTTGGAACTTCCATCAATGCTGCAATAAAAATAATTGTTAAGACTATTTAATCACAAATAATGTGTACCATTTGATTTGATAAAACAGCTAATTTCTAATTTCAACTTATTTTCAAATACTTCAAATTCATATATAACTAGTTTAAAAAAAAGCAATTTTAGTCCTAAATTACTTGTCTTGGTTTTAAATTAATAATTTCATTAGATTAGATATGATTACGATTGCATTACAAGATAGAAGTTCGATTGTTTCTCATTGTTCGACCTAACTTATCACTACTGATAGCGCAATTATCATAATTCAGAATCCATCATATTAAGTTATTTGGTTATGCTTTTATATGCAACAATAGTTTTCCTAAAAATATATTTGCATAACTAATTCGAATTTTTCTTTTCCTTTCATTATTCAAAATATTTCTTTTTCTTTAATTTTAAATCAAACAATATTTCCTTTCTTTAAGGATACATTTGTGCCAGTTATTGGTATTGTTTTTTTGACTGCTGAAAATTACAAAAAATATCGGAATGATATAATTTTTGACAAATTTCAAACACGGATCGTTGGATCGAGGATGTACATTGAATTAACAGCTAAAGGTGTTCAAGACAGGTCAGTTAATATTTGCAAATTTTTTTTCCTTACAATTCTTTCAGTAGAAAAAAGCTTTGCTATAATAATAATAGTAGTAATATTGTCAATTTCAGATTGTTTGTAATTGATGAATTATTGAATAAGGCTCGTTCAGCTGGTATATCAATGTTTGTGAAGACACCGTTTGTCTTTGCCATTCAACATGATTTACAGGTAGGTAAGGTATATTGCATGCCCAACAATTTCATTTAAATGCAAATTTTATGGTTCGAGAAAAATTTCCTGCTTATAGCAATGGCCGTTGTTTATATGCTGATATCATGGTATATATATATATATATATATATATATATATATATATATATATATATATATATATATATATATATATATAT
>NW_018108375.1:19397-20617 GCF_000183805.2 Loa loa | reverse complement strand
TATATATATATATATATATATATATATATATATATATATATATATATATATATAGCATGGGAGGACAGATGAACAAATAGCAGTAGTATTATGGTATTATGGTATAAAAGGGTAAATAGATAACACCAGTATTACGGTATTAGAGAATAGATGGTTGGACGGTAGTATCGCGGTATCACAATACGTATTTGATCCAAGATATTATGCGAGAATTTAATAACCATTTTAGGTGATATCCACAGTAATCATAGCATTCAGCTTACTTCTGTGCTGTGTTTGTACCTTATCACTATTCCTTTTCGGGATACCATCCCTAACCGTGATGGTATTATTATCTAATCTATCTGTCATTGTTGGTGTCATTGGTTTTGCAAATTATTGGATGATTCCCATTAATGCTATCACTTTATATATGGCTTTGGCTGGTTTCTTTTTTCTGTTGAATTTTTGATAAAACTAAATTCAAATTTTAATAATTTTAAACTTATTAATTAAATATTTGAAATAATTAGAACTATTCAAACGTTTTGGTTTGAAATTAAAGGCTTGCTGATTGTTGACCCAGAATTGCTGGATTAGCATACCAGAGTTCTTATAATTATGGCATCTTTTAATTGATATTATTAATGGAATATATTATTCTTATCATTTTGCTACTTACCTTTGTAATCAATCACAAGCTAAAATTTAGGAAATGCTTTAACAACTACAGTTGTTTCCTATTTCTGTTATAATTTTGCAACTGCTGGAAAAGGGCAAAAAACTGGCGAACAACGAGTACGCTATTCTTTCCAGGTTTACGTGATAATTTTTGTCTTTTGTTTTTTATTATTATTATATTTTCATTTTATTTAAAAATTAAAAATTATAACTATTCAAATTAGAAGAAAATTTGAAATTTTCAAGTAAAATGAAGAAAGAATGATTAAATAACTGTAAAATATAATCCATTCAAATTTATCAAAAGAATTCACAAATTAAAATAAAAGTTTTTATTGAATCTAATGGAAGGAATATTTGCAGTCATGTTTATTGCCGATAACCTTGGCATGTTTTGTGCCAGTTGTGACATTTTTGCCATTACTATTAACTGGTTTACTTGTGATGATGCATGTCTTCAAGATATTATTACTCACTTCATTTATCACTTACATTCATTTATTCCTTTTCTTGCCAAAGTAAGTAGTGATAATTGATAAGGATATTAACATGACTGATAA
>NW_018108375.1:15292-18195 GCF_000183805.2 Loa loa | reverse complement strand
TCTAGAACTAGAAAACAAAACAAAAAAAAAAGAAAAAAAATTACATAAATCCAATTAGCCGGTAAGCAAATAATTCATCATAGCGATATCCCCATTATTAAGAATTGAAAAATTTTTGGAAATGTATAATGCTTGGTGAAATATCTTTTTAGACAATATTCATATGCATTAGCAGCGCCACCAACTACAAGAGGAATGTTGCTTTCATCTAAAGCAGCGGGTTATTTACCGGTAACTGCTACGGTTGCTCCTGCCTTGATACCTGATGTACTTCCCTATCAACCGAATCCAATGTATCGATCATCTAATAGTCGACGTCGTGAAAATAGCGAGGTCAATTTTTCTGCAGTTTTGTCTTCCCTTGAAAAATTTATTGCAGTTATCAAATAGATTAAATGAAGTAAACTGATAATTGATATGATTAGTAAATAAGCATCAAAAAGTCCATCGTTAATTAGGAATATCCTTTGTAATATAATGACAGTAAATTTATAACTCAAAATGAAGTTTCTGAAAGATGTCTTTAGATTTCTTTTTACTTTTCCAAATTAAAACTTTATTTTTGATAAGTATCTCGTGGCGATTATTTTACCAGGCTTTGAAATCAATTTTTATTTACTTATTTATTTTTATTTTACAGCAATCTCTCAGCCTACCATCATCACCACGAGTAACCCTATCTAATCGACATACACCTCGACGAGAACGACGACGAATGACCACCGAGGATCATTCACCAAATGACGAATCGATCTATGAAGAACCGCCATCATTGGTTATTAAATTAAAATATCACCACATGATGTTGAAGAATTGAGCAATCTTCTTCATTACTACTAAGCTTCCTCTCAATCATTGAATAAAGTTTGGAATGTTGATGTTTAATGAAATTTCAGTCTTCAAATTTACCTGAATCACACTCACCAGTGCAATCACGACGTTATGATGGGCGAAAACCGGAAAGGCGACAGTCTCATTCATCCACCTCACGACATGTTTTACGTGATGAGCGGTCTTCGGTTGGTTAAATTTTCAAACTATCTTATGTTACTGCTACATTTTCTTTTTCTTTCGGTGGTATTTGAAATGCTTCAGTTGGATGACTTTTTTTTTCTTTCTTTTTTTTGAAATATTTATGTGTAGATGGAAATTGCTAATAAATTATCATTGAAATGATGCAATCAACCAATCGATAAAAGCATAGTTTAACATAGGAACGAGATTCGGCAATTGAACTGCGTTCTAATTGGAAACAATACCTGATCGATGGTAATTTACGCCAAACTGCCGGTATTGTTGTTTCAACGTCTCCATCTTCCACTCCTCAGTCAATGATGTACTACTCGACACCTACTTATCGGACGCAACCGCCACGCTACAGTCGTGATAAAAGATTTTAAAATTTTAATAAATAAAAGATTTAATTTCAAAATGATTATCTACTGTAGCCATGTTAACATTGACATGACATACGCGTTTGTTTTGCTCGATTTTATTAATTTTACTTTAGAGGATTGTTGTTTAGCCTTTTCAAATTGAAATTTTAAATACAATAGAATGAGGAGAATTTATTAGACACTGAGGGAATTGATAATTTCCAAGTACTATATCAGCATAGTGATTATTATAAACAATAGCATATGGATTGATAAACATACCTGATAATCTGTCCCGTACAAAAAAAAAAAACTAAGTAATTTTTATTTCGAAATAAATTTGCTAAGGATCTATGTTTCTTAGTAAAAAAAACATATTTCGTTTTATAGAAATATCGCTATATTTATTCTTTCTTTTGCTTACTTTCTATATAGGCCAATGATATTGTGAAAAGTCATTATTTTTGTCTTTTCTTTTCAATTTTTTTGCTTAATTTTAATTTTTGCAAAAAATCTTCTTAATTTCACTTTTCCAAAAAATAAAATGGAAAAAAAAACAAACGCAATAATTATGTTATTTGTTTGTAAACCAAATTACTTGATAATTTTCATTTTGAAGTAATTCATTCTTGTAATTCTGTCATTAATGTCGATTTTCGTTTTTGTTGTATTCTCAGGTTGCCATGAGCAAATTTTCCGTATTTCCGATCTTTGGCACAAAACTTATTCCAGTTTTAAGTATAAGTTTATTAGTATTTTATTATAATAAGTAAGTATTGTAGATACATTGCTAAAAGCAAATTACTGTAAACAAATTATCATGTATTTATCATCAACAAATTATCATGTATTCTCATCGTGCCAAAATATCCTTACTTAGGTTTTTTGTCATACCTTGGCACCATTACTTACTTAGTAAATGGTCTTGGTGTTAATTAATTTATCGTCGTTTTTCTGCCCTGATTATAGTGTTAAAATGTATACATTGTTTGTTAAAAATCGTTTCTGATATCTTGCTAAAAATTCCAAATCTTAGCTTAACTTTGACAGTAAAAAATCATTATTTTAACTTCATCCTAAATTTTCGTTTAATTCGAGAGCAAATTGTTTTAAATTTCGAAAAATCAGATTTTCAATTTATAGGTGAAAATTTCAGCTAGAATTATATGCATTAAAACAATAAAATATATGTGAAAATTTTCACATCTCATAAATTTCTGGTAGAATTCATTTCCCAAATAATATTAATAGCAGCATTGCTAATTTAGCGCAAATACTTATGTTTAAATGTAACCAATAATGTTTTTTTTCTTTTTTCCTACTTAATTCGTATAATAATTTATTTTAATATCTTTGTCATAGTTATTGTTTACTTCTTTTCCAACAATTTTTTTCACTTATTTCATTTCCCATTTCAGTAATGGCGGTGATTTGGAAAAGAGAAATTTGATAATTACAATTTGCTCATTTGTTGGTGATATTATCATTTTTGTACTTTGATGATAGTGTATTTTGCATTTTTTTAAA
>NW_018108375.1:10863-15272 GCF_000183805.2 Loa loa | reverse complement strand
AATAAGTATAACAAATGACTGCTTAGAAGTACAGTAATGATTGGTTCGAATGAGTGCGGTAATGATTACATGCACTGTTACAGTTACAATGAAGGATAAGTAAGTAGATATCACAATCATAATGACGATTTCTATTCTACCTTATTTCTATTCTACCTTATTTCCTACTGTAGCACTGAATATAGTCATTACCGCTTTTTGTTATCCCAAATTTGTAGTAATGATTTATGAAATGAATGAAGGAACGAATAAGAGAGCTTCTGATGATATGAAAGAAAAAAGAAGAGTTGTTAATTACCAACGAATAAATTGATAATCTTTCCAATGAAGTACTTTGGTAATTTGGTAAATTGATAATATTTTCATTAAAAATTTACAACTTATCATTCCCATCCATATATAAATTATCATTATCCGACACATTCGCGACAAATCAGAGATCGATTGTGTTATAATTGTTGGAAATTTCAACTTCAACTTTCATCATTCAAGTGTTAAGAAGTATTTAAATGAAGTACAATATCTAAAGATTTGATGAATTTGATGAATCGAATAAAATTTTGTCGGAATCTTAAAACAGAAAATTTAAATCAAATCAATTAATAGTTCAATAAAATCTGATGAATAATTACACATATATAGTCATAATTGCATCTATAACTTCTCAATAATTTCCATAGCTTATCATTATCAGATGAATTTGATAAAATTATCCGATTTCATTAATGATTGTTTTACTCGTTCAGGTATTCTCCTTTTCATTATCTATTTTCTTTTTCATCTTTGATAAAATGATCGGTGACTTGTCAACTATCATTTAACGGTACTTTAATATTCATATTTTCTTTCCCATTAACAAACTTTTTGCTTTCATTTCTTATCTTTTATATGCTGAATAATTAATATGGTCTGAACAACTCTTTTTTTTCATAAATAAATACAATCGACAGTGTACTTGACAGAATTTCTTTTTACATTTGTACGAAATAGAGATATTCGGTGATGACGCAATTTAACCGGACCACTTCTAGTTCATAAACCGGTCAAAACCGATTTAAAAAGCTTGATAAGGTTGAAAAATATTGTATGCTATGCTTATTTAAAATATGATTTCGTGTATTTATTGCATGGAATTAATTAAAATTCAAATAGTATCTTTGTCATTTATTATACTATACCGCAAATAAAAATTAAATTATTCGATTTAAAATGATATCGATAAATGCTAATTTAAAATTATTTCCATTCATTGCACAGCTCATTTTGTTTGCTAATGATAGAATACTAAAATGCGCAATTTGTTAATCAAAAATGAAAAATCAAAAAATTTTTCTGCCAATTAATTCCGGACTACAATGTCTAATATTAATAAAGTTTGATGGAAATAAGTCTGAGCTAGCAATTTTACTAAGTAATGAACGCAGCGTTTACTTATCAATTAACGTAATTTAGAATTAGCTTAAAATTTGCAATTATTCTTCCTCATATTGTGTGATTAAAAAAACTATGTAAATTTAGTATGTCCACATTTAAACATTTTCATTTTTGCCGATGTAAAGAACTGAATTTCAAATTTGTTAGAATGTATCAAATATTTATTTGTTTATTTAATTTGTAATATTAATTTTCAAAAAGAGGGCTTTAAAGTTTTTATTTTATTGATATTTGAAATCGTTAATTGTTATTTTACTTTGTACAATACGATTAGATGCAAAATAAACACAATTCAATATAATATGAAATTTTAATTTTGTCATTATTATTGAATAATAAAAACACACAGGAAAAACCAGAAATAAAAGAGTACAATAATCAGGAAATGTAATAAATCATACGTACAACAAATATGTGTCATATAAAACGGTGAAAAATAACGGAGATTCAAGCAGTGCGATAATCCCACGCACACACACGCACGCACACGTACATACACACGCAGACACACGCATGCATGTACGTACTCACAAATACTAATTAATGATTGTGGAAATTATCAGTTACACATTTTCTTTCATTCTTTATTTCAAATTTATAATCACCTGAAATAATTCGAATACTGCAAACTCTCACTTAAAATATAATATATGATCAAGATGATAATGTCTTCCGATCATACTGTAAGTACTGTATTTTGTGAGCAGCAAATATAAAAGCAATGAAAAAAGGAGAAGAAATAAAACAAATAATGAATGTAATAAATGATTTGATCACTTTTGAAAAATATTCATTTTAAGTTTAAAAAAAAGATTTCCAAAATTTTGGATAAAAAATGAAACTTCATCATTCGGTTTTGAAATGGATTAAAACAATTCACAAATTCCGGAAAAACCACTTTACAGTATTTAAGGAAAAACAACGATTCGATTCCATTATTTGTAATATATGACATTTAAATTATTATAAAATTTAAAAAGGATTTTTGCACATACTTACTCCGGAATTACCAAAATTGCAATGAATGATTATTGTTTCATCCGGAAAAAACGGTTTGGATTGTGAGATAAATGAAATATAAATAGAAAAAGAAAGAAACAAAAGCAGAAAGAAATATCAATTCGAAAATTGATTTGTAATAAGAAGGAATTGATTTTGCTTATTTATTAATAATTTCTTGTTTAAATTAACAAAAAGCAATTCCGAAAAAAAAAAAACTTATACAAATCAACAAAATAGGAGCAAATATGAGAGTGAGAGAGCGGCTATTTTTGGCGTGAAAGTCGAATGAAAAGTAAAAGGAAGAAATTTTGTGAAATGAAAATAATTTGAATTTCAAACAAACAAACAAAAAAAAGAGAAAGAAAAAAAATTGGGAATAAAGCAAAGGAAAAAAAGCATTTTAAAGCCAATCGGCATAATGATGATATCAATATAATATTTGTGAGCTTTTTAACTCTTGGAAATAAATTTAAAATGATTTTGAACAATCAATAATTCATAGCTTTCATTGCTAGCAATTGAATTCAATGGTTTAAAGGCCATAGTTTCACTAATGTAAATGATAATTTAAAAAAAAAAAGGAGAAAAAATATCCAAACAATAACTCATTCAACAATTTTTTATTTAAGAAAAAATTTTGCAAATTAATATTGAAAATAATACAAATACTAAAAAGCTAAATGAAATAAAAGAAAATAATTCAAAAAAGTGAAGAAAAAGAATTTCGTTAAAAATTTTTCAAATTATTTTATTTTAAATGCCCTTTTTTCTCATTCGTTTCATTAATGTCAAATAATTAATTATGCTTATGTGTCATAAAATTTACACTTGGTAAAGCTAATAAAAGAAAGATAGGCTGATTATTCCATATATTTGTCCGATAAGCTCAAAAAATTCGCTAAGCATTAGTAAAGCTATGGTTTCAGCTAAAGCATATTAGTTCATACCACATACAAATATATATAAGACCTTCGAAACTTGATATTAATTAATTTAAAAGAGTTTGTTGATAACATTCAAATGTACTTTAGCATTAATTAGCAGGAATTAACATGAAAGGATTGATGGCAAATGATACTTTTGTGATTTGATGGAATGCAGCAGTGAAAAGAAATGGATTTTTTTTTTTGTTAATGTATAACTTTCAAATGGCATGTAATTATCATTAATTAATTTTTAGAATGGTAGATAGTTCGTATTGTATGTCAATAAAACTATTTTTGCTATAATTTTAAATCTTCGAAATTTTTTGCAATTTTCAAAGTTATTTGAATTTTTGAAGCTAACATTTTGATATGCATGAACAAAATGATAACAATTGAAAAAAAGAAAAAAAAACATAAAACATTGCTAATCTTTTTCACTTACCGTACTTTTATTATCTCTCTTATTTATTTATTCCTTTTATTCATTTTTTAAATGTTTTATTATCATTTTCATCTCTGCCGTTGATAGTAATTGATAAATGATATTTCATTGAAAATATGTTTTCATTTTATAAAAGGGAAGAAATAAGTGGGAGTGAGAAAAGAATAAATTGACAAAAAGGAGTAACTGATAAGATCATCACGAGTTTCATTCATTTTGACTTTTAAAAATTGCAAGGACTGATCAAATTTTTGTGGAATTTCTTTTTAAAAAAAAAAGAAACAAAACAAAAAAAATGTTTCGAAGGTTTTCTAATTTTTAACTTTAGAAATAGCATTCCATTCATTCGTATACAAAAGTAATTTCATAGAAATAAACATTGAAAAGGAGAGAATGAAAATGAAGTTTAAGCCTTAACTTGACAAAATGTAACATTTAAATATATAAAAAGCGACGAAAAAATATTTCGAATTTCATTTTAGTCAATTACATGGCAAACTCTTAGCAATTGCTAACGATTGACAATAGCTATCCTTTTTCTTTAAGCCTTAGAAAAAATTGAATTTCCGTAAAGTCTTACTTTTTTTCCTAAAAAAAAAAAAAAA
>NW_018108375.1:7150-9775 GCF_000183805.2 Loa loa | reverse complement strand
GAATCAAAAAATGTTGGGAAAATAATGGAATAACAAAGCATTTACTGTACTTTTAGCATGATGAATTAGCTAAATTTGTCAACAAAAAATGTCAATGGATTAAGGTATTCTTAATGTAATTAAATTCTTAAAAAAAAAAAGAAAAAGAAAGAAGTCAATACTCGTTTTACAGGAAATTTCATATCCATTATTAAATTAAGGGAAAAAACAAAGATAAAAATAAGCACCTGATAAATAATGATAATAAATAATGATAGTAATAGTAGTAACTCTGCACTCTGGATCTCATATTCATGTAGCCTTGTCTATCGTTAAGCGACAATGTTCTCCTCAAGAATCTCAACTTCTCCCGCTTGATTTTTTTTTTTTCGTCTGAGAGATACCGTAATTCTATTAATCTTGTCTTTCGTTTGCAGTTTTCAGTCTTGTTGCCTACTTTGCCACAATTGCGACTGGTACGCATTGGTACGTTTCAATTCGAGCTCTTGCCGTCGTCGTTGTCGTTGCCTTTCCTCCCGCTCCAGACGGCTTTTCCTTCGTCTTCTCCTATCATTGAAATGGGTTAAAAGAGAGAGAAAAAAGAAGGAAATCAATAAACTTTCCTTATCTTTCATTATTACATCAAATTTTAGCAATATACATATATATACTATTAAGCATTATTGATTTTATCATTGGTAATTAATTAATTACCTTCGAATATCATTTCTTTCTTCACGTGACATTTTACGATTTCCACCATTTGTACGCCGCTGATTGACAACCCATCGCGCCATTTCAATTGGAGAATATTGTCTAATAAGTGGTATCTTTGGTGGATGCTGTTGCAGTGTACCCGGTAAAATATCGTCCAAACTTTTCGGAAGTGGTGGCTTATCATGATCAGGAGCATAGTGTGTTAGATAATCTATAAAATATAATTTATATTTTATCATGAACTTATCAGTAGAATGAGCAATAATTGGTATCCATTGGTATTAATAGCACTTCTTGATAATCTTTTTAAAATTTCCTTTTTTGACGATAAAATTAATTTTAGGTTAATTCTGGGTTTCACAATGAAAGCTATAATTGATAAAGGAGAAAAGAAAAAAGAGCTTGATTTACCATAACGATTAGGTTGGATGATTCGTGCTTTAGAAAAATGAATGGAACCATCATCACCGGAATATGAATAACCACTTGGTTTGCTATTGTCATGATCATCGTCAAAGTGTACAACAAGAAAATGTGATGATTTCCGACGTTTACGAGAATATTTACCTATAAATGAAAAGATATAATTATTAGTCTCATTACAACGATTATCATCCAATTAATCATCGGATATAGTAATAATATAATAATTGATAAAATGATAAAAATGATGATAATAGTAGCAGATCAAGCGAACAGTAGTTTACAAAGACTTCATGCGTGATAATTAAAGGCATACAAAATGAGCTAATGCTTATATGCTTTTAAAATCCCGAATTGTTAAAACCATAATACTAAAATTTGTTAAGACGAAAAGCAGCAAGCATGGACATAATTTAAACTATGGACATAATTTAAGTTTGCATGACCTTAGTAATTCATAGCACTTTTTGGAAAGTCATTTCCTAAATGTAACAGTAATTAATTAGTTAATTAGTTATTATTGCTAACTAATTAATTTATTGCTAATTAATTAATTAATTAATTGATTAATTAATTAGCAATAATAATTGTTATAATGATGATAATAGTAATAATAATAACAAAAATAATAGTAATAATTGTATAATTGAAACAGTACATTAATAACATAGTATTACCAATAGCAATGACAGTAAGAGTGGCCAAACAACGATCATTTATTTCCAGAAGAATAAAATAAAATTAGGTTCAAAAAAATTTTCAGAAATCAAGAAAACAATTTAAAATTCTTGAGCACTAATAAAGAAAAAGAAAACCACAAATTAAAATTTCCTAATTAAACTTCTTATCTATTTTATTAGAATCTTTCCATTGTAATGCATACATAATAAAAGCAGAAATCCATTTTTTTTAATGCATAAAATCTTAAAAAAGAAAAAAGGAAATGTTAATATCAGTAATTAGTACCTCTACGAGGTCGGCCCGTTTTTCTTAATGAAATATACCATGGTTTCTTTGGTGTACCGTATGTACACGAGGAATATAAATTATAATAATTCTCTAGCATTTCTTCCATAAATACACATTCCATTGAATAATTTTGTTGTAACTGAAAATAACAATATTAAAATTAAAGTATATATAATAATAATAATAATAATAATAATAATAATAATAATAATAATAATAATAATAATAATAATAATAATAATAATAATAATAATAATAATAATAATAATAATAATAATAATAATAATAATAATAATAATAATAATAATAATAATAATAATAATAATAATAATAATAATAATAATAATAATAATAATAATAATAATAATAATAATAATAATAATAATAATAATAATAATAATAATAATAATAATAATAATAATAATAATAATAATAATAATAATAATAATAATAATAATAATAATAATAATAATAAAATAATAATAATAATAATAATAATAATAATAATAATAATAATAATAATAATAATAATAATAA
>NW_018108375.1:2522-7130 GCF_000183805.2 Loa loa | reverse complement strand
ATAATAATAATAATAATAATAATAATAATAATAATAATAATAATAATAATAATAATAATAATAATAATAATAATAATAATAATAATAATAATAATAATAATAATAATAATAATAATAATAATAATAATAATAATAATAATAATAATAATAATAATAATAATAATAATAATAATAATAATAATAATAATAATAATAATAATAATAATAATAATAATAATAATAATAATAATAATAATAATAATAATAATAATAATAGTAATAATAATAATAATATCTGATTTGAAAATTTCAAATCATATTATTAACAGTTCATTGAAAAAATCTTTTTTAAATACAATAACTAATATCAAAATTAAGATTTAAAATTATCGATTTATCCCGTTTATCCCATTAATAAATTTATAGTATGTTTTCTTATTTAATATGTTTAAAATATACGATATCAATATTACTACGATATACTACATCACGTAAGTAGAACATTATAGTATAGTATTTTAATTGCAGAAACAAACCGCAGCGTACAATCGACCTTCACTATTCATACATAAATAACGCTGCGATTCACGTCCACGTATACTTACTAAACCAAATGCAACCGATATGAATTCCAATATACCTTTAAAGAAAATTCTTTTTAAAAATTACGAAAAGAACTGATTATTTATTGATAAGCACAAATTACGTATTGATAAGTACTGTGATAATAACTGTATCTAAATAAAATTTTTGGAAATGAAAAAGAAAAATAAACAAAAACATGTTAAATCCGGAATACTTAACAGCAATCTGTCTGTGTTTTACGTTTATTCTACACTATCCGGTTACGTATGTCCTACGTTATCCGGTTAAGTATATTATTAGCTTGACTGTAACCCGGAATATAGCAACGAAAGAATAAACATTTAAATAATCAGTGATTCCAATTATTTAATCAATCCACAGCTATATAAGTTAAACATTAAATTGGACATAATAATATTCTAATAAGAGACAAAGAAAGGCATTAATAGTAGACAAGTAAATTTCAACTTGAAAAATTTGATTAATTTACTTTCTTCGAAAAAAAAAACCTATATACAAGTTATATAATTGTCACATCTTAAAAAAGACAGCAAAGAATTTAAAAGAAATATTAAAATTTAGCCATATTTTTGAAACAATTAAACAAGCAATGTTTTCATATTTTAAGCTATTAATTTTATCTTAATGAAAATAATTAAAAATGAGTAATTCATGTATTTCTTTATTCATGTAATGATGGGAAATTCCACAATATATCCAGCTTTTTTTTTAAATTTATTACAAGAGATAAGTTAAACTTTTGGAATATAATTATATCATAAAAGTAATCAATCACTCGTATCATTTGAAATGAAAATTCTTCAAATAATAATCACAAAAATCGATAATAATTGTTTGATTTAAATTATCGATGTTACATCATATCATTACTGTTAACAATCGATTAATATTTGGGAAAAGAAAAGAACATACTGAATCGACTATTTTCCAAACGTGTACCACGTACATATTCTGGCCTTGATAATTCATTTGTTTTAGCCTCATATTCGGCTGTACGTTTGTCTAAAATTTCCACCCATGTACCAGTACGACAGAAAAGAGCCCCTTCTCGATTAGGTCCATCGTGCCTGAAATTTTCTGCCAAATACTTATAAGTTTACTGATAATTTAATAGGTAATAAAAAAAAAAAATTATTTCTTCTTATCACTGGAAATATAAATTATTAACACTTCAAACGGATTTTTTTTTCATATTGCACAATTTTTTTTTCTTTTGGATTACATTGTAAATTATTTATAAATTAAGTTTTTATAAATTATTATTACTATTTTAATTACATTACAACCTTACATAAATCAGTTATCATTATTATCAATCGATATCCATTTGCATACTTTTGAATGTAGCAAAAAACAAAATCCATCAAATTCTAAATCTTCCTGTTCTCCAAAATTTTAATTGTCAGAAATAAACGATTAAATTTTTAAAAATTTTTCTTTTTGACGGAATTTTTTCTTCAAGTGTGGAATTTTCAAAAATATATTCATATACATATATTAAGGTACTAACCGATTCTACCTGACAGTAAAGTACAGATAATTATCATTTCTTTTTTAGGAAAAATGAAAACAGAGTGATCGTAAGAAACAGAAAAAGAGATAAATGAAATCGATAAAAACAAAGATTTAATAATTTGAAAAATCGTTAATTTGATCATCTCGCATATTTTAATTTAAAATATTTTACATATACGTATGAATCTTTGTTTACATCTCGTTTAAAGTTTTCATAATTGAAATTAAATTTAAATTTAATAAAATTTAAAACGATACCACGGTGAGAATTGTTGAGTATGTTTGTTGTACCTGAGTTGTTGAACTTGTCGAGCACAGTTAGCTAGTAAACTTGATGAAATATAATCACTTGATGGTAACAAGTTCAATGTTAAAGATGAAGATGCAACAGCAGCAGCAGCGGCAGCAGCAGCAGCAGCAACAGAAGCAGCAGAAGAAGCAGCCCCAAAAAGATGAAAATTTGATGAAGCAGGAGGAGCAGGCGCAGGAGTGATACCAGATGCACCACCAATTGTTGCTACACCATTCATCGACGGTGAAAACAAATCACCTGACCACCAGTTATTGCCTGTGATTGCCGACAAAAAATACAAACCTAAAATTTGATAATTTTCAAAAAGATTTTTTTTTGAAATATAAATTATGATCATAAATTAAATCAATTAAGCTATATATGGTAAGCTTTTAAAAATTTAGTTATTTCTATGTCATACAATGAATTCGGGTCAACAGATATGTTATAATTTGAGATAATTAAAGGTAAGTACAAATGAATCGAAATTACGTCACCAATTAATTAATTAGTTTAAACTAATTGGTGATAATTCAGATAAGTGCAAACAAAGTTGAAGAGCTAAGGAATACCATTTAAAACAACTATTTCATACTAATATTTAATGATAGTTTTAATATAATCAATATTGTAATATAAAAACTGAAAATGGTAGTAAAAATCAATTAAAAAATTTAACTAAAGTTTAAGCCTTAAAGTTTATAATTTAATATTTCATTCAAAGGAATGGTGAATCCCATCAATGATATGAACTATCTATTGATTACTTTAAAGTGTTTTATGAAGTTGACAGATTACAACAACATTTAACAGTCATTGTTGGGTAAATCAGATTGTGAAGTTATTGGATGTAACGTGAAAACGTGAAAAATTGCACACTCATAAATGGATTATGTGAGTTCGTATTTTATTGAACAACAAAAAGAAGAAAAAAAAATACTTCAATTAAGCAAAAAAAAAGATGATAAAGCTTACCGGAATTATCGCTCTCCGATCCAGTATCGTAACGGGCGTTGTCTTGGCCAGTAGTTGCTGCGGAATGCGATAAAAGCGGAAATGTTCGACGATAAGGATAATTGTGATTATGATTATAACTACGATGATGATTATGGTGATGATGCTGATGATGTTGATAATTAGAATAGTGATGCTGTTGTTGATGTTGATGACTCAGGGGTAAGCCGAGTAATGTTATCTCGGTTAGCAAGGTGGACAGGATTAAAATGAAATGGCAATAAGCCAACGATGCTGCTTGTTCCGTTTTGTTAAATTTTAAATATGATATCACAAAAATGTCTATTATGTAAATTTTTCTCAGATTATTATACAAATAAAATTTAGCTTTCGTTTCTAAAAGATAGCAAATTGAAAGCCACTGCAGTATTAGCAATGATATTAATCGAAACTGCAATAATACCTGTAGCAGTAATAATAGCAGTTGTAATAACAGATTTAATACTAACTATATTAATTGTTGTTTGCCTAGCAAAATGCCAACGATAATAATTGTTTTTAAAGTGGGCCTTACGGCCCCCAATAAAGTAAACAATTTGTTGATTCTATAATTTACCACAAACTGTTAATATTTTTGCAGAATTCCTCCGTCTTTTTTCTTCTCGTTATGAAACTTTTTCCGAATACTGTAGCAATAACAGTAATTATATTTGTAATCTTTCCGCTTATTTATTGTTCCGTGTAACAGCTTAAATATATTTGATTGGTCGTCAAATGTGATTGCAGCAGAAAATGAACAGTAATAATTCCGTATTGTACGATGAAATTGTTGTATTGAAGCCAGTATGAAATTTAAATTTGAATTTGATTTCCAAACACACACACACACCCTTCACGTCGGATGGATAACAACTCCTTGTTATGTATTCCTTACAGCTAAAAAACAAAAATGTACTTTTTTTTGAAAATATCATCTGATTTTTTATTATTTAAAAAAAATTATCGTGCGAAAACAAAAAGTGACGGAAGATTGTTCGCATTTTTTTCTGATAATGAAAGAAATTATAGAGAAAGATTGAATTTAAGTTTTATTAATTAACAATAAATAACTGATAAGTGATAGCTACCTAACAATGATTTATTTTGATGATGAAGAATCAAATAATTGGTAACAATAATAACAATAATAATGATAATGATAATAATAATAGTAATAATAATAATAATAATAATAATAATAATAATAATAATAATAATAATAA
>NW_018108375.1:0-2373 GCF_000183805.2 Loa loa | reverse complement strand
AATAATAATAATAGTAATAATAATAATAATAATAATAATAATAATAATAATAAATAATAATAAATAATAATAATAATAATAATAATAATAATAATAATAATAATAATAATAATAATAATAATAATAATAATAATAATAATAATAATAATAATAATAATAATAATAATAATAATAATAATAATAATAATAATAATAATAATAATAAACAATGCGTGAAGCACTACAAAAATCTATGTTTTGGGATTTGGACCAAATCATTAAAGTGATAAGTCTAATTTATTGTATTTACTACATAAAATTCAAAATTTCCAGTTATTTTAATAAATCATTTCGATTTCATTTCATCGTGTTTTCTTTTGTTTTTTTCCTTTTTTTGGAAGAAAGAAAAATTCAGAAAGTTGATGTTAAACGAAAAAAATTCTGGATTTTGCATTTGAATAAATGAGTCTCACATTCCTAGTCTAGCTTTTTGCTTAACAGAGCTTAAGAAAAATGAGCCAAGCATTAATGAAATCCCAGGGGAATATTTGAAATCTTTCTAGATATGAGGCAAAGCCAGTATTTCAATATAAAAGAATGTCAGATTATGCTTAATAGCTTGTAAGATAAGCCTTTGTTGCAGTTATTGAACAACTAATTTCATCTAGAAAAAAACTTTTTTTTAAAACTTTCACTTTTGTCAAAACAAAAAAGCTTTTTTGTTGAAAGTTTTGTCAGTTTCCTGATTTTTAAATGTTTCAATTGGAAAAGAGAAGCAAATCTATTAGTTTAAATGATCACTTGCAATTGGTAATTGATTATAAACGAATTTTAAGATTTATTAGAATTCATTAAGTTAACTGACATAAATTTACATTAATTAAATCAACTAAAGTAAATTAGTAATAAAAGCAAAATATGCGATAATTAACTAATCAAGCAGTATAGTATTTATGATCAGTAAATTAGAAATATTCGTGATGGCATTTATTATTACAATGAATATTGTTCAGGTAAGTATAGTTGTATTACAATGATAAAAGAAAGAAGAAAAGAAGGATAAAAATAAAAAGATGTCAAAACTAAAGAAAATGTCTCAAATTTTGAAAAATTAAATTCAATTTCGAATTGAATAATTTTGATAAATGAAATAAATAATGTTAAATGAAGGGAAATATAATGCAAGACACATCTGGCCATTCAAAAAGGGATAGATAATGATGATACAGGGAGGTCTCTGATTGAACCTTTTTGTGAAGTAGTTAAAGGTTTCAGAAAAAAATTAAAGCTTCACTTCATTTGCAGGAAAAAGGAAAGGGGAAAAACGTATGTTAACTGTGCTGCTAAAATCGCTTTGCTTTTTTTTTCTTTTTTCTCCAGTTTAAGAATTATCGAAAATAATTTTTGCAAACTTCTGAACCATTCAGTTGATGAATGATAATTCTGAGCTAGTCAATGAATGAATGATAATTTCAATCTAATCGGTTAACTATTGTAATGATAATTCCAATTGAATTGGTTAAACAATGATAATAGACAGTAAAATTAACGTACAGCATAATATATGTATTGGTATATATTAAGTTGATAGAATTTCCATTAAAGTAAATGATAATAGCTGAAATTATCTTGTAATAAATCAAAAATAGAAGTTGCATAACGAATAGAAAAAAGTGACATGAAAATTTGATTCAGAAGAATAGATAGAAAATAAATACAATGAATGATCCGGTACAATTAGTGAAATTTCTGAAAAAAAATTTAAAGCGTAAATGAGCAGTAAAAAAAATGATAATTATAGAGGAATTGAAATTTCGATCAATTAATGCACTTCGATCAATAATTAGCAATCATGAAAGGAAATTTTTCATAATAAAATTTGTGGCAAACAAAAGCGGCATTTTATAAAGTTTTTTAATAAAAATATCATTTAAAAATTTTATTCGAAAATAATACAAATTGGCGACATTTTCTGCAAGTGAGCAGCTATAAATTTGACAATTTGAGAAGTTTCACGCCATCCAACCCTTCTTTTTCCAAATGTTCTCATTTATCCATTCGTACTTCGCTCTATTTACTCTTCTCAATTTTTTGCTTTTTGTTTAATTTAGGATAAGAAGGCATCGAAATTTCGAAATTTATATCATTAGTGAATGAATTTAAATTTGAAACAAAATCTGATTCCCAGACAGTCAATTATAACTAATCTATGCGACAAAATAAATTATGGATAAAACTATCAAATCAACTAAATGACCTCATTTATTATGTTGCTATTCAAATTATACAATTAAATCGAGTGATTAAAAGAAAATTAAATGATAATAATAATTTGATCTTTTTTTATAATATAAACATAAATATATATAAATATATAAATATATATATATATAT
>NW_018108374.1:117467-120349 GCF_000183805.2 Loa loa | reverse complement strand
TTATTTCGTTTTTAGAAGATGGTAATCTATCACTTTAGCTTTTTTCTCTCTCTCCCTCTCTGTTATCGTTCCCCTTTCTACTTATTTCTTATGAGGTAGGATTTTTTTTTAATTTTTTTTTTTTGCAGCGAAACATTCTTAAAATTTTTAAACAAAATACAGTGAAAAAGAAAGAAAAAAAGAAAGTGAAAAAAAAAGAATACAAATAATTGGTTAGGGAGAAATAAATTGGTTTAACATGAATTAATACTTCAAATTCCAATTTAAAAATCGTTGGTCTCATTTACGATTTCACATTTCTAAAAACATTGCAAATATTTACGAATATGCAGAATTACTCATTTCCCTCATTCATTTCCGTTTCTTTCACTCAGGAAATGAAAATAAGAAACTTTGCATTTGTCAAATTAGAAATTATTTCGCTAAAATGTCTTTAAAGCAAAAAAAGTGCAAAAATGTTGGAGTAATTTTTTATTTTTCATTTAGCAACAAATGAAATCATTCAATTGATCAAATCAGAGTGAAAATAGAATGTTACCATTGCATGAGACATTTCATAAAATGCACTCTATGATATTGTTGTCATTTTTATCGTTTTGATTTTAATAAAAAATCAATTGTTAACCACAAGCAAAATCATTTATTCATTCAATTAGAGTGAAAATATAATGTCATCATTGCATAGAATATTCAATATGGATTCTATGATACCATTATTATCATTTTGATTTTAATGAAAAGCAATTTCATTGGATGTATGAAGAAGAAGCTAAAAGCAATATCTGCTAAACTATTGTCATTATGTTTTTTGCATTTTAGAAAGAGAAAAACGGGATGAAATTAAATGAAACGGAACGGAAGGGAACAGAACGAAATATTTTTAAATAAAATGTCCTTCAAAAAACTTTTTTTTCTCTAACTTTATCTTAAAATTAGCAATAAATGATGATTTCGTTCAACAACATATATGTATGTATACATAATGAGATTTATGTTTTATGATATTTTAACCAATAAATTTTTCAATTAATAGTGATAATCTTTCTTTTGGTCCTTTTTTTTCTTCCAATTTTTTTCCCACCTTTTTTTCAAAAAAAAATCCATTTAAAGTTTAAATTGCTTACTTTCATCTTTACCACTATTTTGTTTTGTTTTTCTTTTTTTTTTTTCGCATTTTGTTTCATCTTATTTGCTAAAGGGATCATCATTGATCATACATTCTGACAGATTATTTTTGAGATCATTGATCATATACTCTGATAGATTATTTAGAGAAAAAATAAATAAATAAAAAAAAAATAAACGAACAAACCAATATGAGAATGGTAGAATATTTACATTTGTAGTTGCTTCTTATTAAGACTTTTTTTTTGATTAATGCAGAAAAAAATCTTGAAAAGTCATAAATAGTTTGTGAAAGGATTCATAATTTGAAATGAAAATATTCATGATATTGGGAAAAAAACAATTAAAAATTTAAAAACTTTTTCTATTTTTTTTTGCTTTTTTTGTTATTTTCGCTGAAGTTGAAAAGAAAAATGCGATAAAAATTCGACACTCTGACATTTAAATCTTGATATTTGAAGTACAAATTTTAATTCGAAATCCCATGAAGAAAAGTAATGTTCATGGAAGATTAAGGGACGATTAGAAATTTTGTAGAAGCAGAATTGCAGCATTTTTTAAGTATGTTTTAATCAATGTGTTAATAAGTCGATAAACAAATGGGTTAAAAAAAAAATTGGCCAGAAATTGGTAATCGCTTTATCGATAATTGATAAGTAATTAATTTATAATTTAAATACTGTAAAGTATGTAGAAAGATACGAAATACGGTTTTATTATTTAAATTGTTGACAAAAGTGCATAAGCAAAAGTTAATTGTCGAGATCATCATCGTTCCTAATTTATCATCTTTGGTATAATTAAACTTTCTTTATTTACATCAGTTGGACATTTTAAGTTATTGTAAATAACAATTGGATGTAAATAAAAGGTTGCATCCGAGGAAAGTAAACAAACAAATGGACAATTTGATTAATGTAATTGGAAAAGTGGATGACAAGTAAATTTGAAAGCAAATAGAAGGATTTTAAATTTCAGATTTGGATATGTTATCAAAAATTGAAAAGGATTTAAACCGAGTAAATAATTTAAAAAGAAATTAACTTAAAATGAACAAAACAATTTAAAATCGATTCAGTCATCAAAAATTTAAAATTTTTACTTTGCAGGATTCATTATCATGTTCATGTTCACAGTCTTATGTAAAAACACTGTTGATAAAAGATAAGATTATGATTGTGAAAGAATCAATTATCGATGATTTTTCCTTGCTGATGTTCAAAAATTTAGATGATTTACAGGTAAATTATTTAAATTTTTTTCCCGTTCTTACAAGTTTTTTTTCAATATTATAATTTAATTAAATGACTAATTAACAAATTAATTTAATCTACGTGTGGGAACCACCTGTTATTTTAACTTTAATTTTCTATTTTCTATTTTAACTTTAATTTTCTATTTTTCTTTCTATTTTTTAATTAAAAAAATTTATGGTAAGAATATGAATCATTCATATGGGCAAAAAAAAAAAGTAGGTATTCAAAAAATTTCAATGCCAGTTGGTTCAATTTAATATTCTTTTTTTCTAAGAAAAAAAAAAGAATTTGTTGAATATTTATTTTATCAGTTCTTTTCAAGGACAAAAAATGCGCCAAAAAATAATCTCCTAATTATTATTCAATCGATTTTCCATAATTAATGAAATGAATGAATTTTTTTTTGCCTCAAAACTTTAACCTTCCTTTATTTATGATCAAAAGTGTTTTGTATGTAGTGTGTGTATACATGTATATATATGTATATATATATATATATAT
>NW_018108374.1:110196-116745 GCF_000183805.2 Loa loa | reverse complement strand
TATATATATATATATATATATATATATATATATATATATATATATATATATATATATATATATATATATATGCGTGTATGTCTGTGTGTGTGTGTGTATGTGTATGTGTATGGTGTAACATTTGGAAATAAAACATATCGCTCTCTTCTAATCATTGTCCTTCACCTAATATCGTCCCAGTTTTAGGGAAAAGAGTAATCCGTCCTTCTTTCTTTTATTGCTCAATTCCGTTCTCATCTTCTTTCTTTGTCAAATGCTCTTTAAAATCACTTCTCCAGAAAAAGTTATTGGAAGAGAGAGAGCTTTTGAAATTTGTGACACATTAAGATTTCATTGTGAATAATTGTAATGTCGATTTTAGGGTCATGAATTTCTTCCATTTATCAATGTTAAATTTCTCTATTTTGTTATAAAATTTAAATCTAAATTTACCTTCACGTGTAAAATGTTTTTGTTTATTTCAGGTTTTTCAGGACGAGCTAAAAGCTGTCAAAGCAAAAGAAGAGGCGGAAGAGAAACGGCGTAGGTATGAGGAAAATGTACGGTTAGGCTTAATTAAGAAGAAAGGCCGTAAAAGTAAGGCCCAATTAGAGAAAGAACGAAAACTGGAGAGGAGACGTTTACGACGAGAGAAGAAGGAGCAACGACGACGTGATCGTAGGGAACGTCGAGAACGTGAAGCACGTGAAGGGACAAGTATTGATAGCGAAGAACAACGACTGCGTAAAGAGAGAAAACGTGAGCGAAAAGAACGGCGTGAACGTGAAATGCGTGAGCGTGAATTAGCTGGTGATGAGAAATTGGATAAAAAGGAGCGAAAACGGAAATTGAAAGATCCAAATGCGGCAAGGAAAACATCTCGACAATCGGTTAGTTTTTTAATTTTTACATTCGAAATATTTGAATATTCACGTTTTGTTGCACTTTATAAAATTGGTTAGGTAAAGATCTATCACATGAAACTTTATTTCTCGATCGAAATAATTTTTTTTTTTTCGAAGAGCTGCTATATATTGTAGAAAAGGATAAAGCAAATTCTTTTTTTTTTCTCAATTTAAAATGTAACACTCAGTTTGAAGAGGTTTGCGAAAAGAAAATTTATTGGAAAAGAAAAAGGGAAAAAGGAAGGAAGTGAGAGAGAGGGAGAGAGAGAGGATATTATGAGAAGTGGGGGATAGAAGTTCAGCAAACTGAGCAATGGAACCGGAATTTCCAATTTTGTTTGCAACAAATAGACTTGGTGAATGTTTCCAAGTCCTTCTTTTGGAAGTTTCTTTTTTCTTTTGTGTGTGTTGTTAGTGATTCAATAAGTGTACACTTCTTTATCAATTTTTTAAATTCTAATAATTGAAAATTAGATATTAATCAGCGCTTTACTTTTTTTAATTCATTAAAGGAATTAGGAATATGGGATCAGAATACAATCCTGAATGCTGGAAGTGTTCAGAAATTTCTTCCTGCCTTCCTTTCTCCCATGTTTAAGAGCAAAATGATTTACCAAATAGATTAATTAATGAGTAAATTCATTGTTAGCTATGAATGAAATAATGAGATACAGGTGTTTTTTTCTCTCATTTTAAATTCATCCGATTGAATAAAGACCAAAGTGATAATGAAATGCGTAAGAATTTCGATGACTAACAATTTTCATTTCTAATTAACCTAATTAACTTATTTCGCACATAGCATACCATCAGTTGAGCAAAATGAGCTCAATTTGGGCTGTTAGTATCATCTTGAGAATTTTCGCTTCCTCCTCTCTTTCAACATTGTTGTATTTGGTCAATTACAATCAAACTCTTAATGTAAGTTTATTCAATCAAACAATGAAATAATTCTAATTACTTGTATGATATTTGGATAAATGAGATATTAGTATTGAAAGCAAATAAAAAAATGAGGAACTTTTTACCTTTTTATTAACAATATATGGATGTTTTCTCGTAAATTAAAACGAAAAAAATCTCAAAAATTTTTGCTCTTTTTTGATCCCTAAATGTGGTTTTTTTTTCTGATGTCAGAAATTGGAATGAATGAAGGATTGTTTCAAACTTTGTTGTTTTTCTTCTTTTTTTTCTGACTTGGAAATTTATTAAAATTTTTTTGCTTTCTTTGATTTGTATATGTGATTTTTTTCTTCGATGTGAAAAGTTGGCATGGTTGAAGGATTATTTTAAACTTTGTTCTTTTCTTTTTTTTTCATAAAATATTAAAGAATTTAAAGAGGCCAAGGATAGCAAGTGTAAAATTTCTTGCTTATCATTATATAAGGATATCTTTCAAGGGCACTAGTAGTAGGATTGTAAATTTGAAAATTTAAAATCAAATCATTCTTTTATACATATCCAATTAATTTAATCGGCTTGTTAGCCATTTGCAGGATTTTTCATTGTTAGTAATAGTTTTCCAGTTTGCAGGATGAGATAAGTAAAATTCAACTCGTAAATAAACGTTTAAATTATGTGTGTGAATGTTATGAAGTTTCATATTTCATGTTTTACTATTCATAACATCTTACTTAGGCATTTAATATTTTTACATACTATGCGCTTCCTTTACCTTTTTCGCGTATTTTACACATCATTCCTCTATTTTACGTATTTCACATCTCCTTCCTCTATTTTATATATGTTAAAGGTCTTTCATCCATTTCCATTTCGCTTTCTTCCTTTGTTTCTCTTTCACGTTTGGTTTAGTTCATATTTTTATATATTATTATCATATAGCCTCCACTGGACAAAGAAAAATGGTTTAGTTTTTAATTAATTTTTAACAGTCGTATTGACCGAACATATTGATTACATCTTTTACATAATAACAGTAAAAGTGTTTCACATCTTCACTGTATATACATGCATGCTACCACGTACGTCATCTAATCAAAGATCGGGGAGTTAAATTTATTTTTTTTATTTCTCTAATTTGGTGTTTCATTTTGAAATCTCTAATAAATTGCAAATGTTGCAAAAAAAAAAGATGGAATAAAAAGTGAATGAAAAGTTTTGTCTATCCGGAAATAAGATTTGTAAGTAATAGTAGATGTTACATGAAGAAGGAGAATTTGGAGGACGAGATAAACGAAAGGGAGAGAAAGGAAAAAGGAGGAAAGTAGCATTCCCTCATCTCATTTATATTTCTATTTTCTTTTCTTCCATTTTATTTTTTGTTTTTTTCTGGCTTATTTTAAATTTCATTTCATTCTTCCTCTCGTTCTCGATGTTCTTTTTTTTTTTTAAATTAAAGTTGAAATATGCTTACTTCCTATCTTTTATTACTTTCCTCTTCCATTTTTCTTCCTGTCATTTTCATTTTTGTCTATTCCTTTTTATCTCCTTATACCTTTTTCACCCTTTTCGTTGTCAACTCAATTGCCATTTTCCTTTTTTTTTTTCTACTTAAATTGATCTTTTCGAACATTTCATTTCATTTTGCTCATTTCTCATCTTATTATTTTATTGTTATGTGAAAAATTCCCTTTATATTAGACACATATTCTTTGCTTTTTTTCTTTTATTTAATAAATAGTTTTTTTTGTTTTTTAAAATGTTTTAAATCATTTTTTTTGGCTTTCTAAAGTAATTTTATGTCAGGTTTTTTTTCCTTTATTCTTAAAAAAGGTGAGGCGAAATTTTATAGGTGTAAGAATAAAGATTACAAAACGAATTTTTTAGTAATTTTTATGCGAAAGTATAAAAGGATAAAAAGTGTAAAGATTTTTTTTGTTTTCCCCTTTTTGTATTTGCGTCATTAGTGCATCGAATTATTGTGATAAATTAGCATTTGGGAGGGAAAAAAAACAAATAAAATAAAAAAATATGGAAATAAAAAAAATGAAAAAAAATTTTTTTTTCTGAAAATACGATGAGATTTCTTTTTCTTTTCCCCTCTTTTTTTCCCATTTCATTCTTTTTCTTTCTTTCTTTCTTTGTTCCTCTTTTTTTACCATATATTTGTACTTTTTTGATATTCAATAATAGTGTGAACACTTAGAGATATGGTGTGGATTTTATTTTTCCTGCTCATTTTTTTTCCTTTTTACTTCAATCATTCATTCATTCATTGATACCTTTTCCGGTTTTCATCTCTCTCTCCCTGTCTTTCCTCTTTTTTCGCTTATTGCTAGAATATAATTAATTTTGAAATTTTAATTAAAAAAGATTTAGGAAAGCGAATTCACACTTATTTTCTTGTACATATCTTTGAAATATCACAAATAAGAAAAAAGGAAGGAAAGAAAACATATTTGAATGATTTGGTTGTATTCGTTAACAATTTCTATTTGTTTCAGTTTCCTTTTACCACTCTTTACCTCTATGTCACATCACTGATATTGATAGTAATATTTTCTCAGAAGAATTAAGAAAATGAATTTTTAGATTTAATTTAAATTTATATTTTGTGATATATTTCACGAAGGAAAAAATTGAAAAAATCGATTTAAATTAAATTTAAATACTGCCTCCTAATGTTGTTTTCTTGCTCTTCATCTCTCTCTTTCGTTTTCATTCATTACTTTTTCAATTTTTATTTTTTCACTGTAATTTCGATCACTTAATTTTTTGTGTTCTTTTTTTCTTTTCGCTGGCAATTTGTTCATTTTTCATTTCCAACGTTTCTTTTTTTTCGGTCCATTTCTGTTCATTCGTATATTAATTTGTTTAGTTAATTAGTCAATCGGTCAAACATTCACTTAGTTAATTAATTTTTCCGTCAATTACTTAATTAGCCAGTCAATCAATCATTCATTCATTCATTCATTTGTCATTTCCATTTATGGTTGTTCCTTACTTTATTATCCATGCGTTTTCTTTACACTTCTCATTTTCTCTGGTCCATTCTTTTTTCGTTCCATTCTATTCCTCTTCTCTATTTCCCTCTGTTCACAATTTTCTTTCTCTATTACACTCATTATTGAATCCCTTGGAAATGAATGATAAGTTTTATTTTAAAATACAATTCATCTGTTTTTTTTTCATCTATTTTTCTCTTTCTCCTTCTTCATCCTTTTGTTCTCTCTTTTCAAATTTTATACTTGTCTCGTTTTTCAGTCTTAATATTTTATAGCAATTCTTTATTGTTAATCAATGACCTTTTTCGAATTCTTCTTTTTTTCCTTCCCTCTGTTTGTTTATTTTTACCTTGATTCTCAAAAATCTTTTACCTCTCTCCATAATTTTTGCGAATTTTTTTCCGCTTTTTCTTTCTTCATTCCTTTCACTGTCTTTTTCGTCGTTAGCATTTGTAAATTAAGTAACACTACTTCTCACTCATTTTTTCTTTTCTCTCTTTTTCTCTCTGGGGTTTGTTGATTTTTTTTCGTTCTTTTTTGAAAAAGATAAGACGGAAAGAGAGAGAGGGTAAAAAAAGAAAGCCTTAGGGATAATCGGAAAGATTAGGAAGAAGATGGAGGAGGATATGTGGAGAAAGAGAGAGAGGGAAGACAAAAACTTTCTGAGAGCGGTGATAGATTGAATTTCCTCTTTTCCTCCTATCCGGCCCACATGTCCACCTTTCGCATCTTAAGTGCTGTATGTTACTGCTGCATGTACTTGTTGGTGCCACCGCTGTTTTACTAGCCAAAAGAGCGCCGCGACCAGTGGAGCAATGGGAGGGAGGAGGAGGAGGAAGGGAGGGGACAGGGGACAGACAATGTTGCTATATCGGTTTTGAAGGACGTCGTTCCGTTTTCATCATATCTATTTGTGTATGTCCTCTATCATGTTATGTTATGTCTGTATGTGTTATTCGTGGAATTTGATAGGCGTTGAAAAATTTTCTCCACCCTTCCATTTTCCTCTTTTTCTGCTCGTTCTCCTATTATCAATTATCTCTCCTCTCTATCCCTCTTATCCTTTGTGGTTTCGATCATCAGCTGGTACAAAATTATCAGCTGCTCTACGTACACTTCGTATCATTTTTTCCACTTCTTTTTTAATTCTCTTTCTCTTTCCTTTTCTTTTCCATTCTATGTTTTATATTAGAATTTTCTGTTTTGTTTTTTCTTTTTTTAAAAATATTTTTCCATGTTTTTTTGAACTTTCGTTGAAATAATTTAGCATCAGTTATTCATGTGATTTGTTGATTAAGAGTCTGAAATTAAGGAATGTATGATGAGAATAGGGTGGGAGAGGGAGGGGGGGGAGTAAATTTAGAAGAACTGGGAGGGATGAAAAACATGAGGATAGTATTATGTCATCATTTTACTTCCTCTCTCTGTCAACTGTCAGCTACTCCTTCAATTTACTCAGCTCTCAGCTCTTTTCATTAATTCCGCATGATGACCATTAATTGTCACCCACTTATTCTTTTTTATCGATTTTAATTTGATCTGTAAAAATTTTATGTTATGTGTTGTTATGTGTATCATCATATACTCAATATCAATATGCTCAATATATTAAATGTATATGTATACATGTATATGTATATGTATATATATATATGCACATATATATACCAATATACTAAATAAATATATACACTATATATATACATGTATATATATATATATATATATATATATATATATATATATATATATATATATAT
>NW_018108374.1:102977-109728 GCF_000183805.2 Loa loa | reverse complement strand
TATACACATATATGTATACATGTATGTACGTGTGTGTATATGTTTGTATGTATGTGTATGTGTGTGTGTGTATGTGTATGTGTAAAAAGCGTTAAAATTGAAGTCTTTTCCAGGAAATTTAATATTGAGTATATGATGATACAAGTGGAATTAAAAGAGCACCGAGCTTTCTTTGGGCGCGTTCGTCGTTCTTCAGTCTTTTATCTTTGCTGTAAATGTGCCACAAACACACACTCATACATATATATATATATATATATATATCTATAAAGACACAGACACACACACACATATTTGTGTGTATATGATGTAATATTAAAATATGATGCAATATGTGTGGAAGGGAGAAGAGGGAGGGTGTCAAAATTTACATTTGACCCATAATTATCTATCCATCTGCGGTATTTAATTCTCTACTTTTATCCTTCGTTTTTCTTTTGCAGGCAAAAATTTCAATTAAAATTTTCATCTGTTCGCTATTGAATAATTTATCACAGTTTTTGGAATTTATTTTCCTCTTTGTTATGTCGGAATTTCGTTTAAAATTGTTACGAATGAAAATATTTATGCTACACTTAGCGTAAGTGACTGTTGGGTTTTGTCTCTAATATTTGCTGGATGATTTTTAAGTTTATTTCTAATTTATGCTAAATGATTTTTTTTGCCCACCATAGATTTTTGTTTTATTGTCATTATTATTATTACTATTATTACTGTTACTGTTACCATCATTACCATTATTACCATTGTTATTATTAATTATTAATACCACTACTATGTTATTATTATTGTCATGTAATTAGTAGTTAGATAAATTAGATGGTATTTCAATTAAAAATAAATTGATGATGAAATCACATTTGAATGATTCATTTCGTTTTTTTTGCCTTCTTTTTGTTGGTAATTTAAAAAGTGTTCTTTTTTTGTTGTTGCGAAATTTTTTTTGTCGGATTTTTTTTTCTTCTGAAAACAATATAAACAAGTGATATATTTGCATAGGCGGATTTTTTTTTCAAAGTTTTTCCTGACATAAGATTTTGACATTTTGCATTTCTTCCATTTTAGCTCTTACTATAAGCATGCATCAAATTTCTCGTCCCTTCTTCCCTCTTTCTTCTGGTGTCAGTAAAATTATCACTTTTCATGAATTTTACCTTCGAGGTAAAATATATTATTTATCCTGCTATCATCACTTCAATATTGTCAGTTAAATGTTAAGAGTATGTTTATTTTTTTCTCAATTACTTTTGACGGTAAGTTAAAGGAATATATGTTGTGGATTGGGAAAGATAGCTAATTATTTTGTTTACCATTTATCTGTTGACAATAGTAATAATTATTAATAGATAAATGGTTATTACTATAATACGTACTGATTAGTGTCAATTAGCTAAAACAGCTACATGAAGGGTTACTGGTAGTGAAACGTATAATAATAGTATTAATAATTATAATTGTAATAATAATAGTAATAATTGTGATAGGAATGGTAATAGTAACTGCTGTTCTAATAATTATTTCTATTAATGGCAGTAGTTATTATTATTGTTATTGTTTTTATTTTTATTTTTATTATTATTATAGTTATTATTATTATTATTTATTATTGTTGTACAATAATAGTAAAATATGGAGTAGAAGAGTAAAATAACTAAGGGTTGAATTTTAATGAATCGATTCGGTATAGTCTGATGAAAGAAGTATGATTTGAAGGACAGGTAGGATGTTTGATGCATATCAGTTTTTTCGGTTCTTTTTCTTTCTAAATTTTTATTTTTGATCGTTTCTTATCGGTCGCATACCATTGTTGTTAATTGATAAATGTCTCATCGTTTTGCGATCATATCGTACAATATCAAAAATATCAAAGGTAAATATCAGAAAGATATCTACTAGTAATGCTGGGGTCATTATCAGTACTGCACATTCAGAATTATTAAAATAAAGATTACAGTGGGACTAAAGATTGCAAAAAAAAAAAATTGCAAAATATGTCAAGATTTAAATTATTTTAATTAAGAATTTCGATTTCTCCCTTAATTTTTACAAATAATTTATATATTCTACCGTCGTCTTCTCTTTTTATTTCAGATTCTAATTTCAATCTCATTATATTTTGTTAGATTCATTCCCTTTTTGTTTCTTTTTTTCAAATGTAAATGTTTTTCGTGATTTTAGTATCATCAGATTTCGAATATGAATGGATCCTTAATCGATAATTAGCTTAAATCTTAATTCTAATTTTAGTTTTTTTTTTCTTTTTGTTACACCCATCACATTTATCTTCTTTTCATTCCACTGACCATTTTCCAATTAGTAATTCACTTGTTCTACATAGGATAATGAAATAAAATAAAAATAAAAATGAAAATGAAATGATACTGATTAGTGCAAGAAGCGATAGAGTGTGAAACAGCTGAACAAGCGAGATATTGAGCCTTTGATGTTTGTTGAATATGAGATAAGGTTAATGGTTATTTGGTAAAGATATAAAATTATTCTATCCATTCTCTATTTATTCATTCATTCATTCATATCCGTTCATTCACTCATCATCCTCCCTTCATCCATTCATGCATTCATTGATTCATTGATCGATGCGGAATAATTTGACCCGGTACTACCATTCCCTATTTCATCCGGATCGGAACAGATGAACAACCATTGTATATGCGTTATTCTGTAATAACATGCTTATCTAATGATTAGTGATAAGATTATATGATGTTAGATAATGGTTGATAATGATAGAAAAAAATGGAGGAAGAATGAAAATAAGCAAAAAAAGAGAAAAAACAAAAGAATGAAGATTGGTGAAAATGATAAGTTTTTGTCGATCATATGTAGAAAAGTTTTATATTCCCTTTTTTTCTTTTTTTTACTCTCTCTCTTTCTCTCTCTCTCCCTCTTCCTTTTTTTTTTGGAACAGGAACTGTCAGAAAAATTTTTTTCTTTCTTACTTGACGACAATTAAATAATTAGGGAAAGAGAAGGAGGATGATGGAAGATTTTAGGACACATGACAATTTGGTACGAAATTATTCACTGATGATAAGTTGTTCATTATGTGTGCAATGTGGTAATGTGATGGTGATAATGATAATGGTGATGATACTTGGACTGATTCATTTTTTTGATTGATAACTAGTGATATCAGTGATGGTTTTTTCTTTTTGTTTTTCTTTTTTTTAGAGTAAAGATCGGGTGTGTTATATACGTATATATGTGTTGTGCAAGCCATCTTACCGAAGATATCAGCTGTTGTAAAAGAGAAAAAATGTTGTTCGGATGTTCTTCACATGATGATAACATAATAGTGAGAGAGGGAGGAGGAATACTTCATTTTTACTATCAACATAAAACTTAGGAGGAATGACTGATAAAATAACGAATGAAATTTCAGTTAAATTTCATGAATAAATATAGGTTGTTGAAATTTGATTAATGTAATTAAGAAATTTTATCACTTGATCGAAGGAAGATGAGAGAGCTAGTAACATATTGTTGAAATGAGTGATAGGAATTAGAGCTTAGAGATAAGAGAAAGATGTATAAAGGAAAGAAATTGTATTATTATGAAAGTATTGTTGATATTCGCTCAATGAAACATTTTCATCTTACCATAAGTCATCAGAAGATAAAACAGTAAAATCAAAAAAAAGGAAAGGTTTGATCGCATTGTGTATATAGTGATGATGACAATAATGATAATGATAATAAGAGTAATAGTGTTGATGACGAATGTTAGTGACAATAAGAGCGATAATGATAATGATAGTGGTGCTGATAGTAATATGTGTTGTATAAGTGTGTATCATCTGTCATTGTATGTGATGATCAGCACAAATGCGATGGTATTTTTTTTGAAAAGGGAGGAAAAACAATAAGTGTAAAGTGAAGGTTAGGGTGTAAAGTTGACGATAATTCTATGATTCAAAAAATGTCAACAAGAAAAAAAAGAACGAAAATTAAAGGAAGTGGAGGAGGAGGATGAGGATAAGGGTAAAGGTTGAAAAATGATCTAATCACGTTCTTGTATGTTAAAATAAGAAAAGAAAAGAGAGAGAGGGGGGGGTAATAAGTTTTTGATGAAGGTTGGTGTAAAGTTTAGGATGAAAGAAATGATCCAAAGAGTTGAATTGGATGAATGAAAGGGAGAGAGAGAGATATTATAGGAAAGAAATATAGGTATCTGGTGTTATAAGTTGATGAAAGAGTTGAAAACCGGATAAACCGTTTTGTTGAAAGTTGGTTGATTGATTACTTGGTTAGTTGGTTGCTTGGTTGGTTCATTGTTTGGTTGCTTGATTGGTTGGTTGGTAGGTTGGTTGGTGAGTTGGTTGCTTGGTTGGTTGAGTGGTTGAATGAATGGTTAAATGTATAGATGAAATAGGTTGTAAAAACGGGAAAATTTTCAAAAATGATTGATTGTTTGCATTTATCAGAAGAAATTTTTTTTATCTTTTCTCTTTTCGTTTTTTTTTTCCGCATTTTCATTTTTAAATTTTTTAGAAAAAAATACTTGTTTTTTCTTGTTAAAATTTTAATGCCCGATAATTGTCAATCAGTCGATTTGTTTCCACATCTGCTTTTCTGTATCCTTTTCCTCTCTTTCCCTTTGTCTCTCTTTCTCTCAGAGGGTATTTTTAGGACATAAATTGCCACTTTTTTTTTCTTGTTGGTATAAAAAGATATAATGCTGTAAAATGACAAAATTTTCTCAATATTTGACAAAATGCTGCTATTGTGGTGATGATTAAAAGATAGTGATAAGACGATAACAGTGATAATAATTTATTTGCTAAGCTTATAAAAGTAACGCTAATACCACTAGTATTAGTAATGGGAATAATAATAACAATAATAATAGTAGTAGTAGTAGGAGTAGGGGTAGTAGTAGTAGTAGTAGTAGTAGTAGTAGTAGTAGTAGTAGTAATAATAATAGTAGAAGTATTGATAGAAAGGAAATACAGATTTGTTGACGTGAAATTTTAAAAATATTATCAGTATGAAATTTCGCAAAAACATTGGTATGAAGTTTACACTTGGAAATAATTGTTTGGTTACAAATATACGGTAAATGGTTTTTACCATTTCCCTTTTCCTATTTTTATCAATTCAATATGTTTGTTTTCAAAAATACTGATCAAAAATTATTAGTTGAAGGGAAATTTTTGAAAACATTTCAGTGAATTATATGATAAAATGTTAGACAAATTCTTCTTTCATATTTTACATTTAATTTGCATATTTTCAGTTTTATCAATCTGCTCCAATTCGGTTTTTCTTGATTTAAAAAAGGAAAAACGATTATTGGTTAATTTTAGTTTGTGATCAAAAAGTTTTGAAAAAATTACAAACTTTATAAAGTATTATAATTCAAAATATATTCTATTACTACTACAATAATGGAGAGTTATTTCTTTCGTTTTTTTTACTCCTAAAATTGATTAGTTCCAAAATTAATTTGTCTTTTGGTTTGTTTTCTTTCCTCTGTATAGCTCTCTTTCCCCCTCTTTGTTTTTCTTATTATTACCTTTCATATATGGACTATAAATTATATTCAGTTACGGATATGTCACGTAAAAGTTAATAAAAAGAGGAAAGGAAAAAATGCAAAAGATCAAAGTACCAAATTGGAAGATGAAAAAAGCGGAAAAAAAGGAAAAAGAAAGAGAGGAGAGGAAAAATTAGAAAGCAATTTATTTTGTTTTTTTATTTTCTTTTTTTGTAGTTTAGTTTTTATTAAATTTATTTAAAAAATAGTTGATTCCTTTCCCCTCCTTTTTCTTCTCGCTCTCTCCTCCTTTTCGTAGCTTTTTTTTTTGTGCTAAGGTCAAATATTTCTATTGTAAAATTTAATTTATACAAAAAAGCGAGATAAGGAGAAAAAAGAACAAAAACAAAAATTGAAAATTTATTAAACTAAAATATTTTTGTCCAAAAAAAATTTTGCCTACACATTTTTTTGTTTTCGTTTCTTTCTCTTTCTCTCTCTCTCTTTCTCTCCTTTTTTCTTCATTCTTTTCTTTCGCTTCATTCATTCTTTCATCCATCAATTTCAAGGAAAAAAAAGCAAACGAAAAATTCCAACGATTTTATTGCTTTCATCCTTTTTACTTTGCAATTTTTCATATTTATCGAAAAATGTTTAAAATTGAAGTTAAAAAAGAAAAAAAAAGCAAACAATGAAACAAAGAATTTGCCATTCTGTTCTTTTCTTTTTCTCTCTCTCTTTAATATATTAATTTCACCTTTTGTTATATTTTAGTTTCATTTCACTAAAAAAAAGAGACGAAGGAAGTAATGTTGTTCATCTGTTCAATATTTCATTTTGCAAAAAAAAAGAAAATTTCTACTTAATTACACCTTTCTTTTATTTAATCATTCTATTTAATTGTTCCACTTAATTTCTATTCAATTGCTGATGGAATATTCCAGATGATCAAAATTTGTGTCACAATTATTTTGATACTTATGCCATTATTGGTTGTTTTTCTTCGTGCACATATTCCCAAGGTTCCTTTATCTTTTTTGTCGCCAGATATTCTTATTTGTTTTCTTGTTTTACGTAATTCTATTTTATAAAACAACGAATATTTGTTATAAATTATGTTGACATATATTCTATTAATGATTCATTAAGTGTGATGTAATAATCATTTCATTATCTTTTACATATCTATTCCTGTTACATATTATAATAATTAATAATATTCAATAAATTTTCCTTTTTTGTTAACTTTAAATT
>NW_018108374.1:88954-102754 GCF_000183805.2 Loa loa | reverse complement strand
AAATTTTCTACTTAATTTACACCTTTCTTTTATTTAATCATTCTATTTAATTGTTTCCACTTAATTTCTATTCAATTGCTGATGGAATATTCCAGATGATCAAAATTTGTGTCACAATTATTTTGATACTTATGCCATTATTGGTTGTTTTTCTTCGTGCACATATTCCCAAGGTTCCTTTATCTTTTTTTCGTTGTATGCATTTCCAATTTTCAAATTTTTTTTGGTTTACATATTTTTAAATTTTTTCATCTTTTACATACTTTATCAAAGTGTTTTCATATGATTCATATATCTTGTTAAATGTTTTCATATGATTCATGTATCTTATTAAGGAATTATTCTTTTCCAATATTTGCATATATTCCAATACTTGGTAAAAAATGCAGAAATTTGATAATAATTTAAAATTTCTTTCTTTTCAATTTTTTTCTAAAAACATCTAATCTCTTTTGAAAAACTAAGCTTATTTAATCTTTTTTTCCCGCTAGCTGTCTTAAAGAAAAGAAATTCAATTTTCGAGTTTTTTTTTTTCGAGTTTTTATCAAATTTCATCATCTTTAATCACATCAAAGGCAAAAAAGAAAAAAAAGAGATTACAAACAATAAAAGATTGAAAAAAAAAGAAAAAGAAGGAAAGATATTAGTTTTAACAACATCATTTTACCTAATGACTACTATTCTCTCCCTACCTTTATTATCCATTTGTTTTTGTCATTTTTCACATTTCACCTCCCAATAAGGTTACATTTACTCATTTCTTTCCTTTTATTCCCTCTCTCTCCTCTCTCTCTCCTCTTCTCCTCTCTGTAAGATATTATTATACATCAAACCCGTTTGCTGTGTGGAAGGACATTACTCGCCGATATGGTGATTGTTTAAAAATATTGGTGCTGAATTTTCCACTTTCATGTCTCTCTGCTCTTTTCCTCCCGCAATCTTTCATCCATTTCTTTCGTAATCATCATTAATTTTATCGCGGAACTTCTCATATGTTTAAATGATCAAAGGTAATTTCAACCTTTTCAAAACGTTCACTCACCTGTTTCATCATGTCCATCTTATTTGCTTAATTCATTCATCAGTTATTGTTGATCATCATAGTTGCTCATTTCCTACTGGTTTGTTCATTATATCGAAATTTAATTAATTAATCTATTCATTTATTCATTTGTAAACACGTCACTCAGCACCTTATTTTATTCCTTTTTCACCTCTTTTTCCATGAATAATTTGCCGATTTATGACAATCAATTAATTTATTTTTTCATTTATGACTGAATTACTCATATTATTTCATTTGTTCTTTTTTTTTATCTCATTTTACATCAATTGCCAGTCAGTTGACGACATTCTTATTCCCTTGTAAATAATAAATTATTCATTAATCCAGTTTGTTCTTCTTTCCTCTCTTCCATATAATTACATTGTCAATTTACGCAATTTTTCATTTATTTTCATAATTAATTTAACAACTTATTGTCGACGAGTAATTTCAAATAAAGTGTTGGAAATGAAACATTATAATATAATTTATACAATTCCTACAATTAATGCTAGATCATTTACACAATTTTTACAATTAATGCTAAATCATTTACACAATTCCTGCAACTAATCCTAAATCATTTACAAAATTAACAAATTTTAACAAAACATTCCTTCATTATTCTTCGTATTTCTATTCTATTCAGTAGCAACAATATCAAATAATTCGTATCAAATTTTTTTCCTTTCATTGCAAAACTTTTTAGTTTTTTTTTCAATTCTCATAATAAATTGCTAATATTTGGAAGTTTATTTCATAGCACTGATAATACACACTTATCTTTTTAGTCATTCATTACTGATAATATACTCCTGCGATCTTTGTCATCTTTCATTCCTTCCTCTCTTACCATTTATTTTTACTTTTTTTTCCCTCTATTTTTATCTTTTCTTTTTCCGTTTTTACCTTTTTTCCTTCTCTCTTTCTTCCTTTCCATTAGTTTTTCTTTTTTTTCGTTTTTTTTTTCGTTTTTGTCGCAATATTTGATTGAAATGATAATTTAAAAAATTGTTATATTGTAATGTTTGATGGATGATTAAATGGTTGTCGTCATTTATAATGCGCTATTGTCAAAGCAATGAAAAATTAGCCTTGTCCTTTCTCTCTCTCTCTCTCTCTCTCTCTCTCTCTATCTTTTTCTCATATTGTAATCACACTAATTTCATTGTCTTCTACTGATATTAAACTTTTTCGTATTTCGATAAATGTGGAAGGCGGGGGAGAGAGTTTGGTGGTCGTGATTATGAGAATGGGAGTTTGAAAGAGCAGGAAATGTTGTGTATGGGTATGTATGTGTGCGTGTATGTGTGTGTATGTGTGTATATATATATATATATATACATGTATGTGTGTGTGTGTGTGTATGGTGAAATGATGGTAATAGTAGTTAGAAGTAGGAGTAGTAGTAGTAGTAGTATTGTTGATAGTTAAATTTCTGCTGCAATTTGACATTTAGTTAAAAGAGATGGTTTCAAACGTCCATTTTGGAAATATTTACAATTCTTTTCATTCTAATCTTTGATCAATCCATTGATACACTATCAATATTTGTTTTTTTCTTTTTTGAATGTTTGCGTATGTGTGTGATCGAGCAAAAATGTAATGTGAACTGTTTAAAATGATATGTATATTATATGAGGAAGTGGTGGATGATATGTTATGATATGATTAAATGCATGGGCTTAAAAAGGGAATGAAGTAATGGTTTTGTTTGATTAATTTTTAGTTATTTGTTGTTTTAATAAGTAATTTTTTTTCTTTGTTTCCAGCGTTATTCACGATCATTAGGACGAATTGAGACTATTCCAAGTGAAACAGCAGCAACAACAACAACAACGACAACAATACAGATCGACGGAAACGATCGAACAACAATAACCTGGATGAATGATACTGGTATTTCGGTGTGTTCTGCAAATGTTGCAACTATTGGTAATCAAAATAATGCATTAAGTAATATGCTTAAACGATCATCTGATCTACTTATCGATAGTGTTGGATATGAGAAACGGGTGAAATTGGAATCGAAACATCAAGAAGATCATAAGTTAGTTTTTTTTGTTTTTTCTCTCTTCCACGTTAATTTCACGCTGAATTTGTTTCATTTTAATTTTTATTTTAACTAATGTTTGTCATTCTGAACAAGCTTTTTAACATATCAAAAAATTTTACGATACACCAATTTTATTCGGTTTACTGTTGTGAAATTAATTGTTAAAAGTCATATGAAAATATTTGAAAGGGAAAATTTGCATAAGCCAAATTTTATGTGCTTTCCAGAATATCTATTATAAAAATGCCGAAATATAATCCATCTGTTTATGTATATGTATATGAAGTACATCAAATTTTTGATAAACAGTTGTCAAATTAATCTGAAGAAGTTGCGAGTTAAAAATCAAGTTTCCACAAGCAAAAGAAAAGAAGTTTTTAATTTGAAAAAGGGAAAATAGCCAATTTTTAATTTGATTTTTCTCTTCCCAAGTTTGTTTCGTCGTTAGATGACATTAATTTTTTGAAGCATAGGAAAAAGAGCTAATCATTAATTCTTTTTACTGCTTCTGAAAAATAATCTCATATACTGGCTTTTTAGGAATTAATTAAAGAATTTTAGCATACACTCTTCGTCTTGTATTGACCATACATGGAAAAAATTACACAAATTTTAATTTTATAAAGTATTTGAGAAAAAATTCTATGAGCGCATTCTTTTTCCTTTGCCGATTCTCTATTTCCATTTACAATTAAAGTTGGTTGGTGTTCTTTCTTCTTTCATCAGTCTCACAAACAAACTTTTTAGTGTAATGTTTGGTGTCATTTGGTTGTTAAACTTTTGATGATAGAATGATAGTAAATTCATTTATAAATAAAATCCTCTCTGTCGAAGCATCAGTTTAAAAATAGATTCCTTTTTTTTTTCTTCAGGAAAAAAAGTATGCCTATGAATGATATGTAATGTATGTATGTTACAGCATTGTTCAGTGATGCTAATTAAGATTTATTTTCTTGAAAATAAACGAAAAATAGGTTAGTGGAGATGAAAAAAATAGTAGGAAAGAAGATTGATTGATGTTCGTACTTTGAATCATCGATCAAAAAATTGTGAGGATGATGAAAAATTATCCGCGAGTAAAGAGAGTTTAAAATTTATTCTTTATTAGCATTAGAATGTATAATTATAAATGCTATTGTGATACATTTAATAATTGAAAAAAAATGTAAATTGAGCGCTATTTTCTATTAATAATAAGGAACAAGAGGAATGATTGAAAATGAAATTATCAGATACTTTTGTAATCAGCAGTAAATGAATCAGACAATCACACTGGAATTGTAATTAGCGATAAAAGAAAATTATTGGGTGAAACTTGAATTAATGATAGGAAATACTGGAATTTAAATTGACATTATACATGCATGTATATTTACACTTCCCTCTATCTCATATATGCTTTTCCTATTTTCTGGGATCGCATCGTGAAATTTTTTTTTAATTAAACTCTTTTTAGAAATGGTATAATTGGTATAGCAACAAAGACAGATATATCAGCAATTATGAGTGGATCACCGCCACGTAGTGGTACAACTGGTGTAACACGTGTAAACACTATAGTGACGAAAGTTGATATGTCAAATGCTGGTGATAATCTTGGACAGACGGCATGGAATGGACAGTTACCACGTACAGTTGATGCGCGTGATCCTGTATCATCAGCTTCTGTTGAAAGTAAGGCTTGTTACTTATCACAATTCCAAAAGTTTTTGGTACTTTTCCGGAATATTTCGTTTAGTTTTCTTAATCATTCAGTGATATGGTTAATGCAAACATGCGGAAAGAAGTGATTTGATATCACCTAAGTAGCTTAATGTCGCACAGATAATGTCGAGATTGCTTAGTGTCATCAAATCTTTCTTTTTTTTTATTTTAATCGAGATAATTAACATCAGACGAGGAAATCTTTTTTTTTCGATTTGGTATGCAAATATTAGGATAAATAACATACATCGCTTTTTTATCACATTTCCCGGAATTTTCTATTGAAGCATCGAAGTACGTCGATATCTTAATTGTAGCAGATAACTGGAGATCAAATGGAAAAAAAGCGGGGTCAGGTAGAAAAAAAAATGGGTATTTTGCCCAAGGGAGTTACGATATACCGTGTTGCAGCAACACATCCAGTGGATCCAGGACACGATGTACCGTCAACATCAGTGGTTGCAGGTCGTCAACAACAGCAACAAACGGGTGTCACCGCTGCACCACCAATAAATCTACCGAATTTGTCGTCCGTGAATTCGTTAAGTGCTGAACCACCTGGACTCTCGATTGGTGTTCTTGCCCCAGCCGGACGGAATGAGCTATCATCAGCTGTTGCAAGTGCCACTGCTGGTACCACCAACACGGATAATCGTGGAGCAACCGGTCCGCCATCAGCACCGCCACCACCTCCCACTGCATCTTTACTTGATCCATTTCGACAAGCATTTTTTGGTGGCACCAATCTTGCTGCATTAAATGCTGCTGCGGCTGCTGCTGCTGGTGGTGGTAATGGAGCTACCATTGGTGGTGCCGATTTTGGTAATTTATTTTTCCCTGGTGCACCACCAAATGCTGCAGCTGCAGCTGCATTTCCATTTCTTGCTGCACAAATTCTACAGCAACAACAAACACAACAGGTTAATCAAATACTTCTAATTTCAAAATTTTGTTTTTCCATCGTTTTTTTTAATGCCAAATATGCAAAGCATCTCAGTGACACCTGTTCACTCCATTTAAGTTAGCAATGAAAGTGAGCAACCGCTTGACAGCTGATATCATACAGCTTTTTTTTCTCATTTTCATCATCAAAATGAATTTTGTCCCAGTCGAGGATCCGATCCGATCCCTATCTCTGCTATTATTTGTCTAGCTGTGACTGTCATTTTCGCAATTATTTTTTCTCTGTCTTGATGATGAGATTTCATTCATTCGTTATGTGACTAAAAGGGCATTTGTTTTTCTTTTTTTATTCATATTGATAACAGATCTGAATTTTCATCTTTTTCGAATGGTTTTTGATGAACAAAATGATTTATTCATCAATTTATATATTTATTCCTTTATTTATTTATATAAACATTTTTGATTAATTTCAGTCCATGTCACTTGCTCAAGGCACGGTACCTCCAACAACTCTTTCGGCAGCAGTGCAACCGTCAACCTCATGTGCATCATCAATGAGTTGTATCCAATTTCCACCTGGTACTGCGCTTGGTTCACAACTTGCCAATGCTGCACTGTTAGGGCGAACTTTGCCAACGGCTGGTACTCAACCATTACCTATAAAAGTAGGCGTTCTTTACTTTCTTTAACTTTAGTACTTTGAAGTATTTGCTGTTTCTCTGGCATGATCCGTATAAATATTCGTTGTTTTACCTTTTGAAATTTTAGTCGGATATTGGTAAAGTGACTTGAGATTTTAATTAAGAAAGGAGTAAGTAGTGATGCACTTACTTTTCAAAAACATTTCCTTTTCCTCTGTCATTTTAAAGTGACATCTATTTCAGCCAATATAAATTTCTAACTTATTTTACTTATAACATATTTCTCTGTCTAATGAAGAAAATGTATATTGATATACATTTCATTTCACACAGAAATAATTTATCGGAAAATGCTGATAGTCTGATAAGTCGGATCATCAAATTTTCGAGTGCAACTTCATTCTTTTTTAATTGAACTATGGTACCACAAAAATATTACTCTCATTAGAGGGTAAGATTGTATGTACATATATATACATGTGATTTCGTTTTGTTCATACTGAAAGGGAGGGAGAGAGAGCTGCTATAATTTTTAACATATTTTTTTAGATTTTTGAAAACTTTTAAAATTCTTGATCAAGACAGGACGAATTAAATAAAATGTGAAAAACAAGAAGTTTTTCTGAATTAAAATGCGAAAGGAATGTTGAAAATGATAGCACGAATCAGGAATTCTGCAAAATTTATTCGTTTTCATTTTCCGTATGTGATTCAATATATTTTCAACATAAATTATAATCGAATTTGTCATGTTTTGAATTTTAATTGTAGACTAAACAAGGACGATGGTGTGCGATGCATATTAAAATAGCATATGAAATATTATCGAAGAAAGAGCGCCGTTCAACACCACAACCATCAGTTGTTGCAGCTGCAACTGCAGCTGTATCGCAAAGTTCATCGTCATCTTCAGTAGCACCATCATCACAAAACAGTAGTAATGCACCTACGATAAGAACAGGTGGTGGTGTAACGGCTCCATTTTGTCCACCTTCTACTTCAAATGCTAATATAGCAAGGTGAGTAATTACTTTTTGGAATTTTAAATTTTAGTGAGTAATGTTGTCATTAATCGGATAAGTGCGTCATGATGCAGGTACCTTTTCTTGCAAATATTTAAACTACATGGGAATACAATTTCAAATATCAATTAACTGATCTTTGAATTCTACTTCCTAAATTTATTTCAAGCTATGGCAGATGGAAATTGTTGTCTAATTAGAACTGAAATATTTTCATCTTTGTAGTCGGATTTTGAATTAGTCTGAAGCTTAAATTTTTCAACCTTCTTGATTTGAAATCATTGATTAAGGAATGAGTTCCAGGAATTATTTAAAAAATTTCTATTGGTCAGCAATATTATAAAAATTTGTGGTCGTTGGTTTGTTTTTCTGAGTGTTCAGCAAAAGTAAATTAGGAAGTTAATTTTCCTAAATTTGTTTATTCATCGCTGTTTTGTTAATAAGAACAAGACAAAAAACTGGAAAAAAAATAAGACTGTCGCGAGAGGGAAAGAAAGCAGAAAACGACGAGTTCACGGATAAAGTTGAAACAACTGAAGAAGAATTAAAATTAGGTTCCAACTTGTAGAAGCTGGTTGAACGTAGAATTACTTTTGGAATTATCAAGGGAGTTTTAGTTTAACTATAGTTAGAAGTTGGGATAATTGTACAGAATGGGAAGAAATGAATCAACCGAATCAACCGAAAGCTCATCATAATTGGAACTTGAACGCTAGTAGATTTTTTTTTTTCTTTTTTTTTTTTTTTTTTGTTTGGTATGAAAGCAGATAATAGACACAATTTCATCGGTCTAGGAATTGGATACGGTAAGTGGAAAAATAGCTGTCTAGATTAGTCAGATATGGTAAAAAAAAAATTTTCCATGAGGGAATATAAATTGAATTCGTTGAGGGAATGTAAATTGAATTTTTTATAAAAATTTCATTAGAATTTATTTGATTTATAAATGACTTCAATGTTAGTGAATAAAAACCTTTCCATCTATCATTAAATCATTGAATTACTCAAGCATTACTGCAATTTTTCATATTTCCTTCACAATCTATCATTAAATTATTCACCTCAACTCTTTTTTTTTCTTGCTGCTATTGCAAAATGGTTGAAGGTAAGATTTGCAAAAAAGAATTAATTTTTGATCTTCTTGAGTGATGCATACATCCAATGGATTTATTAAAAATATTAAGGATGAAATAAATTTAGTAAATGCGTATATTTGTTTATTAATTGGTGAGGTAAAATAAGAAATGAAAAATATGAAATGACAAATGAAGGATTTTTTCGTGGAATTTTTTTCTTTTAAATTTTGCAGCAAACTATTCAATAAACATTTACAACTGTGATACTGAGGACATTTGCCACATTTTATAATTGCTGGCTGTTTCTCATTTTAAGCATTGATGAAATAATAGGAGAAGTCTTCCATAATTTCATATTCTTGATATGTGGGTTATATGTATATATATATATATACTGATTCTGGCAATGGAAATTAGTAAAGTTGAGATGATGAAGGATTGATTGAAAATTGGTAATTTCTGCTATTTTCTTTAACTCCAGTTTATTAGCCATGTAATTTTAAATTATTCAACAAATATTTAAATTATGATACTTGTGACATTTTAAATATGATGCATCCCTCAGTAGATTATCTAATATTTAATATCACTTCATTTCATTTAATTAGTTTCAGTTTGGGTACTGGACTACCAACATCATTTCCTGCGTTAGCTCAGTCTGGTGCTTTATCGTCACCATTTACTCTACCGTTCCAGCAACTCTCTGATCCTAGTAAATTGGCTCGTCAAAGGTACATATGGTTTGCATTTCCATAGGAATAAGTCTCGTTGCTGATACGATATTGTTATCAGTTTGATTGGCAAGTCAATAGTCTGAAGAATAGATGAACTAAGATAAATTTTGATGAATAGATAAGCTTAAAATAATGCATTCAGCTTGGAATCATATCTTAATAACATGACGATAATTGTCATGATGATCATTATCGTTTAATCTATATGCCATTATGGTTGTATTATTTGTCCATATAATTAGAGAAATCTTTCCTCTTCATCATTTTATACTTAGTTGAGATTTTTGATAAATTTTAGTCTATAATTTGTTGTTTTCGAGTGTTCTCATTCCGATTTAACTTTTCTATTACGATTTAATTCAATCATTTATTTATTTTTTCTAGATATAAGTCGATTTGTTTAGTCAAAGACGAAAGATTTGTCAGAATTTTCAGCTCAACGCCGAAGCAGCCGCAAGGTCGTTCGACGACAACAATAAATCGTAGTCCAACAACTTCTGCATTACATCTACAACTTGGTGGTGGCAATACCGGTAGTGGTGCCGGTAGCTTGATGGCACCATCGATGGCGGTAGCTGCGGCTGCAGCAGCTGCAGCCGGCGGTACTATGCCTTCGCTTCAAGGATCTCTTCCAAGTGCCCTACCCGGTGTTCTTGGTTCATCGTTACCTCTGGCGCCGAATTTACCAGGTGCTACCGCTTCTCTTACCAATGGTACTAGTGAAGCAGCCGCTCAAGCAGCTATGTTTGCTGCACTACAAAATGCACAACAAAATGCAGCAACAGCTCTTCCAAACGGTTCTCTTCCTTCCGCGCCGTATCTGTTATCATCTGCTGCAGCCGCATCTGCTCAACCACATCCACTTTCAGCGGTCACTTCACAGGCACAATCCGTTTATTCGTCTCAGCGATTATTCGATCCCAATATGGCTGCTGTATTGCAACAGATGCAATCGGTAGGTTAAGACACAGTATCGAAATATTTTGTATTTTCAGTTTGAATTAAGTACTAAAATTTCTTAGAAGATTTTTTGAGTGTATCAAAAACTTCACTTTGTTATTTTGAGTTTTTCACTCTTTGCAGTTTATTTCATTTCTGGAAGATTTCGAGTTTTCTAAAATTTTTTTCAGAGAAAATTTTCTTCTCAATTTTCTAGTGCAATAAAATGTTTTGTTTCAGTTGGAAGCATTACGACAATCGGCCGCCGCTGCGCAAATGAGTTCTAATGCTGCAGCTGCAACAGGAGCACATGTTCCGGTTAGTGGTGCGCCCCAACCACCACCACCTCCACCGTCATCTCTCGATTTGGTCCGGATGCAAATGGAGCAGCAAATGATGGATCGTTATATGGTGGCTTTGAGCAATGCATCAGGTATAGGTAGCAATACATCGATGACACCAACTTCGAATCTTGAGCTCATGCGACAACAACTTTTTGCTGCACAAATGCGTCAGCAACAATCTCAACCATCATTGGAAGCATTGCTTGAAATGCAACGTCAACAGCATCAACAACAACAACAGCAACTTTACAATGCTTCGCGTGGTCTCCCATCAACGTACACTTTGACTGGTGCTACACCTCCAGGTGGAATTCCTGGACCGGCTACGGCAGCAGCAGGATTACCGCAAAGTCTTGGTGCGGCAGCTGGTCTTTTCAATTCTAATCTGATGTCACTTGGGAACGCAGCCGCTGCAGCTAATTTGCAGCAAGCATTATACAGTGGCAAGAATCCGTACTCCAATACGTTGGAACACCTGGCTCGACAGAAGCGCGAGGAAGATATCATGCAGTCGGGAAGGTAGCCCAATAGGGGACTTAAGGAGAAAAGGCTGACTGATTTTTCGTTGAAAGTGTGATAGCTATGGAAAAGCAGATCGAGTTCATATCAGATTTAGGATGGAGAGGACAGTGATATAATCCGTTTTTCTGGGCTGAGGTATAAGCGGTATATTACCTGGATGTAAGTCACTCTGGATAAAAGTGGCGCATAAATCATCCATCTGCGATTTACGATCACTGGCCTTCCAGTAATAAAAAATTTCAGATAGGTTTAATCTATCAGCAATATAACTTGTAAAACGGGTAACAATCGGGTAACATGCAAAGAAGAAACCTACAATGTTTGGAAATAGTATTTGCTGTTTGATTCCTTTTTTTTCTTTTGCCATTTCTTGAAATAAATCATCGATCATTTGTAATGCTTATTTTTTTCGCAATGTTTGTTGTATTCATATGCTGAAATAACGAAATGAGATACTGTGTGCTTTCATCGATTCTGTGTAAATTTCGCTTTGCTTCGTTTCGTTACGTTACGTTTGTGCCCACTTTTCCCAAGCCAATGAAACGGGTCCAATAATATTAATGATTCAGATCTTTTCAATTTCATTTATTGTATTCCAGTAATGCGCATTTGACAAATTAGTCAGTTATAATTCATTATCCATCCATTACTTGGGGAAAAGTTTCGATCAAAATCTGTTTGCTGCAATAGTAGTATTAGTATTAGAGGTAGTAGTAATTAATAGTAGTAGTAGTAGTAGTAATGGTAGTAATGGTTGTTATTATTGTTGTTGTTTGAGCAATCTCATAATAATTTTGATCCTCTGTATTAAAAGAAAAAGGGGAAGGTTAAAATTTGAAACGAAGTTTAATTTAGGTGAAGTGAAATAATTTCATCGCCATTTCATGCCATTCATTTTATTTCGCACTTTTTATTTCTTTTTCTCATTCTAGCTTTCTTTATCTCGATTATTGTTGATTAAGAAAATAAAATTAAAAAAAATTCTGATTTAATTTGATTTATTTTAAACAAAAAAATTCTTCAAACTATCTTTGAATTATTAAGTCTTTGATAGTGCAGCTATTTATGATTTAACGAATATTATTAATCGCTCAAGATGAATAGACTATTGTATTAGGTTTTTTCATTGATTTTATCTACAGCGATCAATAATGCAATTAATGATCATTCTGGAAGAGGAAAAAGGGACAAGTGATCATCAATGTTAAGCTTATAGATGATGTAAAGAAGTGATAACAAAGGGAGGAATAAGATAGTATGAAGAAATTAAAATTTAGAAAGACTGTTATTGTATTGAGTTAATCGTTAATTAATTCTTGAACATAAATGATATCATTTCAATTCTTACTACGTTACCTATTAAATCCTGTTACATATATTACATGCATGCAAAAAAGAAAATAATGAAAAGGAAAAGGGAAATTGTCATACATTGTTTACTCCATTTAATTTGATTTGCTTATTTTTAAAAAATATTTTTTATTTCCAATTTGTTATTTTCAAACATTTGCACTATTTATTAACATTATTATTATATTTTTATTTCAAATATATGGCAAATTTCAAAAGATGAATGTACAATGATATGATTAATTGATTTGTTTGTTTTAATTATGAAAAAGGAAAACTCTGACGTTGTATTTATATACTATTTGGCTAGTTTGTTATTATTACTATTTTTTGTTTTCTTCTCTCAATTAATCGAATTCATTACATATTAATTACAATTAATTTCATCACTCATTGTGTATATGTGTATGTTTCTTTGTAGATTACATTCTTTCTGTGTTTTTATTTCATTTTTTTTTGCCGATTTTTTTTCTTTCATTTTATTGTTTCCATAAAATATTTTACAAAATGGTCTTTTTACGCATATATTTCACTTCTCCTGCTATTTGAATGAATTTTTTAGTTTTGTTTTTTTTTTCCTAAAAGGAAGTTAAAACCTTGAAAAAAAAAAGTAGCATTTTATAAATGGAAAAGTTCCCCTTCGTTACAATTTGTTTGAAAAAAAAAAAGACAATAGGCTAAATTATCAATGGGCGAGAAATTGAAAAGGAAGGAAAGCAATTTATGAGATATGGCAAGAAAAAAAAGAGTATGATGAAAACATTTAAATGATATACTGAGAAGGAGAAAAAGACGATGGAACGAAATATTGCTGTTAAGAGTTGTAGTATGGAATGAAATTTTAAATTTGGTTATAGGAAGTTTTTTTCTTTTTTTTTTGATTTCCAATCCTTTGATAATATTTATAATCATAATAATCGACAAATGGATATATTCCATTCCTTCTATGATAGATGATGATATTAATAGGTTGGATAACGGAGTGGATGAGGTATATTATGAATAATTAATTGGAAAACGTTAATTAGTGAACTTAATTTCGCTTCAACATTTATTACTTGGAAAAAATGCACATTATGATGGTCTTCATTTAATTAAAAGAAATATAGCTTAATTTCACATTAGTAATTAGATGTTCAAAGTATTAGGGAATAATTCTATATCATGAGAATGAGCCAAGAATGAGTTTTGATCTTTTAATTAGGAAAAAGGCGCTAATACAAGGAATATTATTTAATTCTTACGTAAGTAATTAAATTTTTAAGCATAAAATATTGAGAAATAATTTTATATCATAAGAATGAGCCTAGTCAAAGCCTTTTTGGCTATAGATAGTATTTTCCATATCTTTCCTCTCTTTTTTTTTTGTCACCAAATTTTTCTGTAGTGTAACAACAGTTGATTAATTAGTCAATAAATTGTAATGTTTATTTGTTTGTTTACTAATTACAATGTTTATTT
>NW_018108374.1:86351-88271 GCF_000183805.2 Loa loa | reverse complement strand
TTTCCGGAAAATTTCCGATATCAAACTATATTTTAATAAAAAGGAACGAACTTTTTTTCGGAAAATTTCCGATATCAAACTATATTTTAATAAAAAAGGAACGAATTTTTTTCGGAAAATTTCCGATATCAAACTATATTTTAATAAAAAAGGAACGTATCCGTTTTTTTTGTGTTGCTAGGAAAAAAAAAACGGAAATATTTTGAGATCAAAAAGCAGGTATGAATAAATTTAATTAAATAATACAAGAGGCAAATGACGAGATTTGTTTATTTTTCTTTTTTTACTCAAATAATTTAAGTCTGCGAACTATTTTCTACTTACTAATTTCTGGTAAATTTTCGATAATTGCATTTTATTCATACTAATCATTAAATCTAACTATTACTACTACTCTAACACAAGCTCTTTGATTAAATCAATAATTTGATCACATCAATTACCTTTATGCTTTTTAAATTCTCCAACTTTATCTATTTAAAAAATAGAAAAATCGAATATTTTATGAAAAAAGGATCAAAGATCGAAGATTTGAGAGATCAAAGATGAAGACTATATCAGGGATTTATTAAGCTTTTTTTGAGCTTAATCTCATTCCTGATCTGTGCTAATTTCATCCTGTCAATTTTTCAATGTGTTATACTTACACTCTAATGTATCATTCTAAATTATTTCTCATAATCCATGGAGTAGAAAAAAAAAAGAAAAAGAATCTGCATATCGTCATAATTAACCTAATTAAAGGGATGAAAAAAAAAAATAAGGTAAATTCGTAATTTATTTTATCGTTTTTTTTTTTTTTTTTGTTGCTAATTTGATAATTAGGAAAGACCTATTAAAATTATTATAATGTTATCAGTATTATCATGTTATTACTACTAATTACAAAATGGAAAAAAAAGAATTGATGATTTAAACATTTTATAATTCATAAATTTGCCTATAAAAAATTGAGCAGTACTATTTACAAATTCAATAATCTATGATAATTATTTCCTGCTAAATTGCTATATACTGATATAATGTTAATTACCGTTGCTTAATTATCGTTATACTGATATACTGCTAATTGATCATATGCTAATACAGTCACATACTGCTAATTGCTAATACATCGATATACTTATTGCTAACTGCTGATATGCTGATATAATCAATACTGTTAAATTGCTAATTTTTTATTTATTTATCTAACATATATCATATTATCAAATCCTTAGTGATAAACAAATTATTTTTGTTAAAAAAAAAAGGAAAGAGAGAGAGAAGAAAAAAAAAAAGTTAAAGGAGAAACCATTAGTACTAGATTCAGGTAAATTTTCACGGGTGACAAGATGCATAACAGCTGTCTTTCCAACTGGTAATGATAATGCACCAAGTGTAACACTACCATGTAAAAAACGTCCATGATAAATTAATTTTAACATTGATGATGAATTTACACGTTCATCATTCCATTCTGTAAAAAATAATTTTAAATAAAATAGAATAAAAAATAATATTTCATTATTATTATTATTATTGTTATTATTATTTATTATTATTATTATTTATTATTATTATTATTATTTATTATTATTATTACTATTATTATTATTATTATTAATTATTATTATTAATTATTATTATTATTATTATTATCATTATTATCATTATTATCATTATTGCTATTATCGTTGTTAATGTTATTATATAGTTATTATGGTTATTACCGTCTTGCACAATGCTTTTTCCCTCTATTTTTGCAAATTTTTGTTTATGATGCATATTTTGCCTACAGTCAGCATTTTACTCCTGAAAATCAGAAAATTTTCCGGATATACGATATAGGTTTTCGTCATTCGTTTATGGTCAAAGTACATTTGAATTGTCAATCTTTAAAGGCTCGGAATACATTTACATTATAGTTTAGCTGCTGAT
>NW_018108374.1:83079-86331 GCF_000183805.2 Loa loa | reverse complement strand
TTATTATTATTATTATTATTATTATTATTATTATTATTATTATTATTATTATTATTATTATTATTATTATTATTATTATTATTATTATTATTATTATTATTATTATTATTATTATTATTATTATTATTATTATTATTATTATTATTATTATTATTATTATTATTATTATTATTATTATTATTATTATTATTATTATTATTATTATTATTATTATTATTATTATTATTATTATTATTATTATTATTATTATTATTATTATTATTATTATTATTATTATTATTATTATTATTATTATTATTATTATTATTATTATTATTATTATTATTATTATTATTATTATTATTATTTATTATTATTATTTATATAACAATATTATCATTAGTATACTTTAATAAATAAACATGCAATATTATGTTTGCATTAATGAATGAATTAATTAATGTTGCAAAATTAATTATTTAATACATATTTTTACAAATAAATCATATCAAAAGGATGAAAATTATAATTTATAATGATAAATTAATTGATAGCTTAAATAATACTATGAAAAATGTAAAATTAGCTTATTATATATAAAATTGATTAATTTAAAAAAAATCAAAAAATTCAAACAAACCATCAGGCCAATGATCAAATACATATTGGGTAATATCAAGCGCTGAAGAATTTGATGCTAATTGAAATTCCTTTGTTTTTCCACTTACTAATATCAACCGTAAATTTATCTATAACATTTATTGATGAATATGAAAATGATAATACTTGAAAGTTAATAAAAATTTTTCAAAGAATTCATTAAATTCTTGAAAATTAAATTTTATTACTTTAATTTAATAAAGATTTCGTCGTATAAAAATTATTAAAAAAAATAATATAAAATATACAAACATACTTGAATACAATGGTATTATTTTAAGGAAAAAAAAGTTTCATTTATATATTTCTAAATATAAAAGTAAGTATTTCGACCATTTTTTTTTTTTAATCAAAACCTTTTCAAATATAAGACTTACATTATCAATGTTTGAAGGATTATGATCAAATTTTCCGGCTGCGGATGTCGGCGGCATCGCCATCCGGCAATCCGCACGCCCTATAAAACGTCAATTTGTTTAAAAATTATTTGATCATTTTGATGTAGCAATGAATTTTCTAATATAACTAAAATCTAAAATGCTTGGGTGTTTACTGCTAATGATCCAAGATTACAAATAGACTAAGCATAATAAAGCCAAGCTAGACTATTTATCCTAGGCTATTTAGCTGGTCTCATTTTGGCCATTTATTTCTTAAAATTTATTGTAATTAATATGGGAAAAAAAGAAGTTCATGTAATGTGCCTAGGAATAGTTATAATTGAAATTATTGAAAGAAAAATAAATTAATAAATGAAATAAAATGAATTATGTCAATTTTTTAAGTACATTAAAGAATATCAAAAAGTTGACGAATAAAATGAGTATAACAGTACAATTGAGCTAATTATTTGTAAAACCTATCATAAAATGTAAATTTTCGAACTTGATAACTTGAAAAGAAGAAAATATAATTAATTTCAATAAAAATATTTCGAGTACAGATGCATGAAACTCTTAAGTATGACACAAAGATATATCAAATATATCCGATTGATCTGTTTCGCTCAGGAAAAATTGTACAAAATCAATTGATTAAATGTCTTAATTAAATCGTTAAAAGAATTGTAATTAAAGATTAAATGAGAACGAATTAAGAAAGTAAATATAATATGAAGGTAGATTGAAATGGTTAAATTAAGTAAATCGATGAGGAATAAAGTTGTAAATAGATATTAAATTAAATATCATAGACAAGAAGGAAAGTTTATTTAACATTTATTATTAATTCATCTTTATTTTTTTCCAGTAATATTTGATAATGAGGATGAAATTTAATAAAAAATAACAAAATTGAAACTTAACAAACAGTAATGAAATTGAAATTTAATAAGGAATAACAAAATTGAAAGTTAACAAAGAATAAAAGAAATTCAAACTTAATAAAAGAATAACGAAATTGAAATTTAATAGAGAAAAATGAAATTGAAACTCAACGAAGAGTGATAAAATTGAAATTCAGCAAGGAATAACAAAATTGAAACAAATAAATTTGATATTTTCAACAGAAATTTCATATTTTAAGTTGTTTTATTCCAAAGAAAAAAATGTTTCAAATTTACCCAAAATATTGTTTAAAAATTTATACAACCAAATGAGCATATATATATATATATATTCAGTAAAATTGTTTTGATAATTTGCATACTAATAGCATTATTTGAATGGATAAATAATAAATAATTATTGAGAATAGGGCAATATAAATGACCAATAATACTACAAAATTAATAAATTAATTAATTAACGATAAGTATTTCTGCAAAATTAATCAATAATCAATTAAAATAAGCAAATATTTTTCTCTCATATTAACCATATATGAATTTTGATATGCTCTATTTAGTCCTAATATAATAATAACAAAATTAGAAGTAAAAATAATAATAATTTAAATATACAAACAAGGTATATTTAAATAATAATAAAGTAAGTATATGTAATAATAGCGTAAGTATAAATAAGGTAAGCACTAATAATAAGTATAAATAATTATAAGATAATATAGGGATAAATAATAACAAGGTAAGTATAAATAATAGCAAGGAAAGTAAAAATAAAATAAGGTGTATACCACATAAGCATTATCGATTTGTTGTAAACATTTCATAACCTCTTCAAGTTTTTTAATTAGCATTAATTAATTAATTCTTATCCTTCCTGCAACTTTTTTTCTTTTCTCTCTTTAAAAAAAAAAAAGTAAAACACGAAAGTTTATATACACACATACACACACACATACACACACAAACATTATTGGTATGTTGTCATAGTTTCACAATACACAAACAAAACATATATCACACATGTTTATATACATATATATATATATATATATATATATGTTACATCACAAATCTTTTAATTGTTAAAATAATTTTTATAAAAAAATTGAATTTTAAAATTTGGAAGAAAAAAAATCGGAAAGAAATAAATTTTAAAAATTATTAAAATTTAAATCTTACTTTAATTAAACAAAAACTTTTCGTTAGTTAGGAAAAAAAATCTATCCATATATATATATATATATATATATATATATATATATATATATTATATATATATATATATATTATTATTATTATTATTATTATTATATATATATATATATATA
>NW_018108374.1:78202-82460 GCF_000183805.2 Loa loa | reverse complement strand
CTTATCCTAATTAATAACATATCATTAATTATTCAATATTTTAGTTAATATAACATTATGAAGCATTAATAAACTTTATTAATTATTTTATTTTCTCCATAACATTACACGTAAATACGTCAAAATGCTTTACGTATTTTTACGTACGTTTTTTAAAGAATATATTATTTATATTAAAACTTTACTTATTATTGATTTAATATTTATTGCAAAATAGACTACAACATATACTACACCCTTCTTCTTCTTCCTCTTCTTCTTCACTAAGCTATGCAATAACTAACGTCAACGAAAAATCGATTGTTAATTTCATCGGTTGGTTTGGTTAGTTAATCGGTTTGTCCGTTTGTCGGTCGATCGGACGATTCGTTGGTCGATCGGATGGTCGGTCGATCGGTTGATCGTTTCAAATTTTGAAATTTTCCAAATGACAACAACAATATACGGACAGACAGATAAAGTGACATATATGATACGACATTTATGCACAGAAATATAACAATTGGGCGGTGCACAACCATACATATATACACACACACACATCCATTAGACATACACTCTAATCATTTTTGGTTGAGAAAATTGAATGGAATCGATGAATGAAAGATAGAATCGATCAATTGATCAGTCGATCGGATAAATGAAAGAATGGATGAATGAATGAATGGTAGTGAAACAGTAAGGAAAATAAAATCCATCAATTAAGAATGGATTAAAGAATGAATGAATGGATTAATAATTACGGAATATGAAAGATGGAAAATCGCAAAAATCGATTTTTTTTTTTCTTCGGAATTTTCACCGAAATTAATCATAATGTTAGGTAATGATAGATTTGATTTAGTAAAAAAAAAAAAGAAAATGATAAGGACGCAATAATAATGACAATAACAATAACAACAACAACAACAATAATAATAATAACAATAACAATACTAATACTAATAACAATAACAATACTAATACTAATAACAATAACAATAACAATAACAGTAACATCAATAAGAATAATTATGTCAATTGCGGTACGTATTTATTTTATATATACTAGGTAAATATCATTCATAATAGATAAAAGTAAACAAAAAGCAATGATAATATTGGCTAATTCATTCAGTTTACTCATACTTAATTATACTTACTCATACTTACTTACTAGTTTACTCATACTTACTTACTAATTTACTCATACTTACTACTTTACTCATACTTACTACTTTATTCATACTTACTAATTTACTCATACTTACTACTTTACTCATACTTACTACTTTACTCATACTTACTTACTAATTCACTCATACTTACTTATTTACTTAAAGTAAATAAGTAATATTTGTTTATTTTTATTTGTATTGTATGTTTATCAAATTTTAAATAGTCTTAGAAAAAATTAAAAAAAAAAGCACTTCAAATATTATTTTTTAAAGAACGAATAAGAGGAAGAGAGAGGAAAATGAAAATGGCAGGTAAATTTATAAATAAAAATTTAACAAAGACAGACAGACACACGTACACACACACACATACACATACACACACATACACATACGCACACATACACAACATACACATACGTAGGCAAACATACGCACACACATACGCAACACACATACATGCAAATGCATATACATCCGCATACACACACAACACATACATACATACACATACACACATGTACATGCACATGCACACACACACACACACACACACACACATACATACATATACACACGCATACACAGACATATATAAACACATACATATACATACTCATACACATAACACATATAGACATACACATACACGTACACACACATACATACATACACACATACATACATGTATGCATACACATAAGGAATATACAGAAGCGAAAGTTGAAAGATTTAAAATTTTAATTTAATCAAGTAATTGAATTTGATAAATTGACTGAAATGAAATATTTCTCTTTAATGAATTATAATTTCATAACTAATTTGTTTTGAATTTATTTAAAAGGGAAAAATAAAAAGAAAAAATAACAAATTTTGAAATATTTCATAAATTTAATGGCAAAAAAAAAGAAAGGAATTCTTCAAATTTGTTGATTTGTTGAATATTTTTGAAGTTATGTAAACCTTTAACAATTCAGTAGTTGTTGATCAAATAATCAAAGAGAATTCGATAGGAGAGGGAGAGAGAGAGAGAGAAAAAGAAGAGAGAGAGAGAAAAAAAACGCAAAGACATCAGAAATGTCACCACCATGATAATACTGATTTTTGCGATAATACCTTTTTTCTTTTTTTTTTTGGCGAAAGAGATATCTAAAATGAGAGAGAAAAATAAGAAAGAGAGAAAAAAAACACACATCCAAAATGAAAAGGAAAAAGTCATCCTGAATATGAAAGAAAAAAAATCCGGAAGGAAACAGTAATTTTTATTTGCATTACTATTCTTGTTTTCTCATTCCGGAGACAACATCCGGAGTAAAACAGTAATTTTTATTTGCATTATCATTCTTTTTTGCTTTCTCATTCCGGAGATAACATCCGGAATGGAAAGGAAAAGTGAATGAATAAGGAATATTTTTCATTTCCTTATTCTTTTATATTTTCATTTTTCACTTTTTTTTCATAACACTCTTTAAAAAACAATAATTCCCATTTATTTTAACGAATTATTTCCTCGTATTTATTAAATTTTTATTTCCTCTTTTCCTTCCTCCCTCTCTCTCTCTCTCTTCTATTCCTCCTCACTTCTTACTTCTCCTTCTTCTCCTCTCATTCCTCCTCATTTCTTCCTTCTTCTCCTCTTCTCATTCCTCCTCATTCCTTCATTCTCCTCCTTCCCTCGTCCTTCTCCTATCATCCACATATTACATAAATATTTTCAATATCCTAATAAAATATACCTTCAAATGAAAATAATTAAGGAATGAAAATGTCTTAATTGATATTCCAAATGGATTAATTAACATATTTGCATAATTTTTCCAATTATTTCAAAGAAAAATAATTATTATTAATTATGAAAAATGAAAATTTATTATAATTCAAAATTATTCACTCATAGATGCAAAAACGAAAAACGAAAAAAAGAAAAGAAAAAGAAAAAAAAATTGGAATTTAATTTAAATCTAATTATATTTTGCAAATAGCGAGAATAATCAGATAATAATTACATTTATATTTTAAATAAAAAAAAAAGAGAAAGAATATGAAAGAAATGAAAAACTCAATTTAAAAAAAATGGAAGAAATAAAAAACTTAATTGTAAGAAATTTAGGATGAAAAAAAAAGAGAAAATTTTTTGTTTTTTCGCTTTTTTTTGTTCCTTCTAATCTTGTTAGATTCGATAAATGATTAACAATTTATTGGTTGATTTGTTTATAAAAGCTAAAAATAAACATATTAATTAATTAATTAATTTATTTTCTATCTTGCATACGTATTTGGTTAATCGATGACAATATGTGACATTTCAAGAAATTAGTTGCATGTCATGCATGATTTTACATATATGACATGTAAATTGCATGTTTTATATGAATTATATGTAAGCACATTTTATAAAAGTTTATGCTAATAAATTTACGAAATGAATGCAAAAACGAAAATAAAAAAAAGAAAGGAAAAAAAACGTGGAATTTAATTTAAACGTAATTATATTTTGCAAATAGTAAGGAATTAATTTTCAAGCTCTTACAAAAGTTATCATCGGTGGTTACAAATAACTGAGCAATTACTAATTATAATGGTACCATAATAAGGTAACCATATTCATTATTATGGTACTTACCTTATTATGGTACCATTGGCATTCTTGTCCTGATTTGTGAATTTCTGAATTCAAAATAAATAAAATGATTTAGTGAAGGACAATAATTGGAAAAAAGAAAAAATTGAAATGAAACTTTTCAATCAAACGGTAATTCTCACGTTCTCATTTTAGAAATTTTCAACAAACATTTTTGCAAAAAAAAAGAAAGAAAACAATTTTGAACTTTTTTTTTTCGTTTTCTTTTTCCAATCTTTTTAACATGATTTATTACAGAGAAGATTGTTTTTTTTTTTTTTTTTTTTTTTTTTTTTTTTAAATTTTGTTATTGAATGGAAAAAAAATAAATAGATAAACCAAAGGAAAAGTTGATAAATAACAACAATTGTCGATGATGCACAACAAAAAATAAAATATTGATTCGATTTTTTATTTTATTACGATTATGATTATGATCACGATTATTATTATTATTATTATTATTATTATTATTATTATT
>NW_018108374.1:73622-76973 GCF_000183805.2 Loa loa | reverse complement strand
AATAATAATAATAATGATAGTAATAATAATAATTAGTAATAAATAAATAAATAAATAAATAAATAAATAAATAAATAATAATAAATAAACAAATAAATAAATAGCAATAATAATATTAATAACAATTAATAGTTAATTTAATTTTTTTTTATAATTATAGTAATCATAATTTTTTTTATAATATAGTAATAACAATAACAAAAATAATAGTGATAATAATGACAATAATAATAATAATAATAATAATAATAATAGTAATAATAATGATACTACTAAAAATTACAAAAAACTGGGTGGAACATATAATCTCTAATAAACTATATGAAATGCTAAAAAATGGTCATATATTAAGAAGTTAATCCAAAACATTTTATTCCTGCAGCATAAACTTCAACTAATAAATCAATTTCTTTTCTAAAAATACAAATTAGTAATTATTATTAATTGCATATTACTAAAACAATGATAATGAAATATATTTATGGATTACATCAATAAAATTTCAATTTCCGTTTGGAATGGAATGAATGAAGTTAAAATACGGCCATTAAACCGGTTTTGTTGACAATTACCTGATAAATGAAATGTGTAAATGAATAAATGAAATGATTGGTAATGACATTTTTTTAAACTACAACTTAATGTTAGAATCGTAAGGGTGGAAAAGCGAAATTAGGATTCTTGAGAGAGAGAGAGAGAGAGAGAGAGAAAGGAAAGAAAAATGGAAAATCTATTTGAAATATGGAAAAAAAAAATTTAAGTGTTTGTTTTTTGATGTAAAATTGCTAAATGATAATAATTTGCTAACAAAAAATATAAATTTTAGGCACACGTTTTCTTCAGGTACACGTTTTCCTCACGTCTTACATTTCAGGTATACGTGTTTTTTGTCGTCTTACATGATATAATGCATGTATTGGTTGCTATTTGAAATATGTAAAAGAACACGTACGACAAGTAACTATTGTTTATATCAAGCAGATCTTTTCTTCGATATGAGGTGAAATAGTAATCAATATGGACAATTTTATCAATAAATTGTTTCAAGTGATCAACCAAGTTGTATAATCCTTTTTTTCACGTAAAACACGTCGTAACTTACGTGTAAAATGACGTTAAGTATATTATCAGACGTGTATAATCTAAAATGAAAAACGAAAAAAACCAATACGTTAGTTTATCTTATTATAAATATTAACCCACCAATTTGATAAACCTTTGAATACCAAACGTATTTGAAAAAAGGAAACCAATTGAAGCCTAATAATTAAGGTATTGTAAAATTGATTATTTGACCTTGATCTTTGATCTATCTAATCATTTATCAATCAAACATTTTTCCTTAGCATGTTGAAAAATGATTACTTTTCGTTCAAATTCATATTGCTACTTATTTTTTCCTATTAATAAATCCTTCATTACAGATAGTGCATAGATCAAAGAACATTGATCAAATAGAACAAATTATTCGATTATTTGACCAAATAAAATAATTAATTTAAGCTTATTTTTATATGAAATTGAACTAAAACATACTTAATGCTGACCTCTTAAAATGATGAATAAATAAGTTAATAGCAAATTAATAGCATGTAAATGAGACGATGAAGAAGGCTTCTCTTTCATAAATCTTTAATGAAAATCCATTTCTTCAATCTTTCCTCTCTTATACAACTTTTCTCTCTCAAACAAACTATCTTTCTCTTCCTTACTATTTATCAACTAACAAACCTAAATATTAAATATTCTAATTTAGTTTAAAACCTCTTCCTTTCTCTCTCTCTCTCTCTCTCTCTCCCTCTCTTCTATCCTTTCAGAGATACTTATATATTTAGATTCTCCTCAAGCATCAATTTTACGATGAATTAAGTATGTGATATATTCCGAAATAGCTTTTATCCTTATTGATTTAAGCTTATCCGCGAACATCGGGATAATAAATATTATCCCTGATTGGTAGATGGCGGTAAAGTTAATGGAATTTTTTTCTTTTTTTCTTTTTTCCTTTCTATTCTCTCCTAGCAATCATATATACTTCAAATTAAATTATGTTCCACAAATTGATTATATTTAAAATTCAATGACACAATTAAAGGAATATATTCAATTAAATTCATTCCCATTCATTGTTAATAAGCTGCACTAACTCTATGAACTTATCATACAACCACAAATCCTTATTATTAATATAAACAAATTTGGAAAATCTAAAATACGAATACTGCAATAATCGAATATCTGAAATATGAGTAAATATGAACGATGAATATTGAAATTTGAATACTGTCTATTTATCCTTTTTTATTTCATTCTCTCGGATAAATATTTTAATTCAATATTGCATTTATACAGGTAATAATTATCAATAATATGAAATATGAGAGTAAGAGAAAGAGAGAAAAAAAAAGGAATACAAATTCTTCAGTACCATACACGCAACAGACGTAAAATTATTACGCACATATCACGTCTAAATTTTGAAACCATTTAGCGTGAAATAATAATTTTAGCGAAAAAAAAATGGGAAAAAAGAAGAATGTTACAATTTAATATTCTTATTGAAATAAATTCAACATGAAAAAAAAAGTAAAGCAATGAAAGTTTTCAAATGCATCACACGTAATAGACGTGAAGTTAATACGTGTAGTACGCATAAATTTCATTTCTTTAATGTAAAATAATCATTCAAACATTCCTATTTCGAATAAATTCAATAAATTGCAATTAAGGGAAGATGTCATATGTCAAGTCAAAATAAAAATTCAACAACAATGAAATGCATTACTACTAATATTACCTGAAGATCAGATAATTGATCATATAATGCATATGACCTTGGTGACAATTTGAAATCATTTTCAAGTATCGAAAAAAATAAATAAATGACCCAAAAAAAAGTCATCCAAAAATTTTTCAAATATGTGTCATGAAATTTTGCTTTAAAATTTTATAAAAAATTTTTCCCCTTTTTTTTTGGTTTAAGATATAAATTTGTACAATGGTATTTGAAAAAAAAAAAAAAAAACAACGTAACGTGAAAGTTATACGTTGAATTTGTTTACATACTGAATTTTGTTTACATGTTCAATTTGTTTACACGTTAAATTTGTTATTAATTAATTTTGATGCTAAATTATAATATGAATTTTAGACTATTTATGCTCTCAATTGAACATGTAAACAAATTTTTTGCCTGATTACTTAGCTAGTATATAAAAGCTTTTTTTGCATGCTAAGTGTAGATTTTTTTTTTTTGAAATCTAATTTTGAAATGCTTCGTAATTTTATTAGATAAAGGGGGAACACGCACACGCACACACACAACACGCAAAACACACACACACACACACA
>NW_018108374.1:71802-73095 GCF_000183805.2 Loa loa | reverse complement strand
CACACACACACACGACACACACACACACACACAGCAAACACACACACACACACACAACCATAATTAATAATAAATTCGTGGAATTATCAATGAAATTATTGACAAATACTTTAAAACACTTCTATCTTTATCATAATTTATTCAAAATTACTGATAAGAAATAAGTGAAATTTATTAATGTCAAACAAAACATGCACTGAATTAGGAAAAAAAAGAAGGATTGATATTTACAAAGTTCCCTTAAATAAGAACTATTTATACATTTTTATATTGATCACAACATTTTTTCAATCATAAATACAACTTGAATAATTAAATTAGTAACAAATAATTAAAATTAAATTAGTCTTTCCATCTGAAAGATAGTAAATAATTAACGCTACATAAAATAGCAAAAGAGAGAAAAATCAATATTGCTATTAAATTAAATGGGAAAAATTACTAAAAATAAAATAATCAATGAAAGGTAAATTTTTTGATTTCAAATGAAAAATGGGGAAGGAAAAAAAAACAAACTTAACGTACTGATAAGAAAGAAAAAAAAGACTGATAAAAATAAAAAAGAATGATAAAAATAAAAAGGTCAACATTTGCTTTCTTTTTTTTTCTCCTTCAAAAATGGAAGCAAAAATAGAAGTGCAATATGAAATGCTTTCTATGATTATTATTCATTCTTAAATAACATTTTAACAATGAATCATCATCATTTTTCATTTTCTACTCTTTTGCTTGTCAACATTTTTCATTTCAAATGTCACCTAATTTTACAACAAGTAATAATAAAAATAACTTTTTGATAAATTTTATAAAATTAACTAAAAATTGTTTGTGAAAATTTTTGATAAGTTTTTATCAATTTCTCATAATATCAGTAAATTGATGATAACTTAAGTATGGAGGAATAATCGTATAGAATGTTCGATGTTCAAAGGATGCTATTCATTTATCATTTTGTTAGGATTTGATACATCCAATGGTGTATACTTTAGATAGAATAAATTATTAGTTATCTCGAGAGAGGAAAGAAAGAGAGGGATGAGAAAAAAAAAGAAAGATAAAAATGATAATATGTGCAGAAGTACACTGAAATAGCATTTATATAAGAAGGTAGAACTAGTCAAATTATACAGCTTTCGTTTATTTATTTACTTATTTATTTATTTGTTTATTTGTTTATTGTTATTATTATTATTATTATTATTATTATTATTATTATTATTATTATTATTATTATTATTATTATTATTATTATTATTATTATTATTATTATTATTATTATTATTATTATTATTA
>NW_018108374.1:64915-71350 GCF_000183805.2 Loa loa | reverse complement strand
ATTATTATTATTATTATTATTATTATTATCATTATTATTATTATTATTATTATCATTATTATTATTACCATTATTATTATTGTTATTATTGTTATTATCACCACTGTTATTATCATTATTATCATTATTACTATTAACACTATCATTGTGATTAACATTATAACCATTAATACTGTCACTATTATTACCATTACTTCATTTCAGTATCATTTAAAAATTACATGAAATTAGAATGACCAGTTCTTGGCAGTAATAATTTTACGTGACACTTTTAATTTGTCACAGAAAGGCAAAAAAAAAAAAAAAAAAGAATTAAATTGGATTATAAAGTACATAAGCATCCTTCTTCTATTTTTTATTCATACATAACAAATATAAATGATAGCAGTTGTAGAAAAAAAAAACACAAAAAATGAGGAAATGAAATTTTAGTGAAAATAAATTTTATGTGTGAAAGAAAAAAAGAAAGATCGAAATAACATGTCATATAATATTAAATGAAATGAAATTACATGCTGTATTAAATGAAAAAAAAAATTTACAACTGTGCTGCAAATAGCAATAAAATGAATGTAAAAATATTTCAAAAATTCTTTTTCATTTTTAAAAAGGAAAAGAAAAAGGGGGAAAAAAAGAAAAGAGAAAAGGAAGAAAGAATTATTGAAATTAATTATTAGAAAGAAAATAGTTATATAATATGGTTGAAGTTATCATTTGCACATTTATTTGTAATTAATTATAAATGTTTTATCTCTTTTCATCCAAATTTTAGAGTAGTATGAAAAATGTCAAATCAAAGAAAAAAAAAATAGAAACATTTCCATTTGTTGCTATTACTTAATTTAAATTGAGAACAAATTAAGAATATTTTAATGAAGGATTGGAATTAATTTTACATAAAATCAAGATTATTTTGATAAGACTAATTTGATTAAAACTAATTTGATAAGAGTTATAGCCAATCTGACAAAAGATTAAGGTTAACATCATAAAAAATCAATATTATCAAAATGCTAATATAATGTAACTTTTACTGATTAATTTATCAGCTGAACATCTTAAAATCTGCATATAATTAAATTTTATGTCATCTCTGAATACAAACTAACTTTAATACTAAATTTCTTTTTTTTTTTTATAATTTTATTCGAAATTTAACGGTAACAAAAATATTTTTGCAAGCGAAAAAGATAGATAATCATTGATAAGTTAGCACTTATCAGCAAAGGTATGCAAATAATAATATACTGTTATCAAAGAAAAGAAACTGATTGAAAATATCTGTTGCAAAATGAAACATCAATATTAGCGCGAGAAAATTGCTGAACAAGAATGAAACAGCAAAGTTATAAAAATTCAAATTAGTATTTTAACGATTATCACTAATGAGGCAAATAAAGAAGCCTTAAAAGAAAAGGCTTAGGGCCTGTTGCTAAATGAGACAATAGCACGAGAAATGATTACTTGGCTGAATTAACAAAATTGCTGGCCAAGAATGAGCGCAAAATTCTGTAAAGAGTAAGCGTAACATTGCATAATTGCAAAATTAGTATTTAAACAGATAATTTATTAATAATAACTAAAAATTGTACATTATTTGATATTTGGACGGAATGAAACAAATGATTAAATGAAATGTGTTGACATTAATCATTTCATTTTTTTTTTGCATTTGACAATTTTTATTTTGTCAAAGAGTGACATCATATGGATTGTACTGTTCCCGGCATCATTTCAAACTAATTAACAATTAATCAATCAACCAATGGAACAGAAAAAGCAATGGGTGAAAGAAATAAAGGGAGTAGGGAATGGGTTAAAAAAAAAACCTGAATACAATATTGATTAAATTGAAAAACCTAAAATACTGATTAAATGAAAAACCTGAAATATTGATTAAAAGTAATTGGATTATTTTCTTTTTTTTTTAAAAAAAAGGGAAAATTTCCTTCAATTATTTCTTCTTTCCCTCTTTACAAAAAAAAAAAGATTGAATTATTGAATTACTTTTTTTTGTTGTTAAAAAATGATTGAATTTATTTGAATTAGGAAAGAAATTCATTTCTTCGTTTGTTTCTTTGCTTTTTTTTTCTTTGCTCATCTCCTAGCAGTTGACATTTTATTTATATGACTAATTAATGATAATGATAATCTTTGAAATGAAATAATTGGAATTTTTATTTTGATCAAAAACTGAATTAATTAATCATTTTGGTTGTTGCAAAAGTAATTTTAATAATTTTTATTGATGAAAATATTCCTGAAATTAATTATGCTTTAATTTTTGAATAATTACAGGTGAATGATAAATATTGCTTCATTTATTTTATTTATTCAGCAAAATGATTAAAATATTTTACTTCCATAAAAGAATTTTTCTTTTTTTCTTTTTTTTTCAGAAAAAAGGAAAAGGAAACTTTTTCTTTTTCATTTTTTATTTTCATTTCATGTTAGCTTATAATTTATGATGTCAAAAGGTAAATATTGTTTGATAAATTATCTGTGATATCAATGAGATTTCGTTTTAATTATTTAAATTAATTAGTTATATATATACTAAAAAAATAAAAGTAAATTAAGAAACTTAAATAGCAGTTAGCATTAGCTTAATACTTCTTGTATTTGTGTTTTAAAAAGAGCCAAAAGAAATGGCATATTTTGAGATATATTATTTATTTTAAGGCATTAGAAAACTCATATATGCAAATCTTTATGTCTCAATTAAAATAAATGAACAAAATAAGCAATCACAATCAAGCTGATAAATAATCTAACTTAATGAGTAGCTAAAATAATGAGGACTTAAGAGCAATGAATCTGACAAATGATTGAGGCTAATTTAATATGATGCTATTCTTTCTATTTCCTTTTCAAAAAAAAAAAAAATTCGAAATGATGAACTTCTTTTGTAAATTAATAATTACCAAACTGTTATAATTACTTACACTTTTATACATTGTTAATCGTTGAAGAAATTAGCAAACTAAGCTTAAATTGCTATCAAAATTTGTTAAGTTTATTTCAAATTAATATCTTTTTTGTTTTTTCCTGTTTTCTTTTTTTTTTGCATGTTGAAATAAAATAAAATAAAATAAAATAAAACAAAATAAAATAAAATAAAGTAAAATAAAATAAAATAAAATAAAACAAAACAAAATAAAATAAAATAAAATAAAATAAAATAAAACAAAATGAAATAAAATAAAATAAAATAAAATAAAATAAAATAAAATGAAATGAAATGAAATAAAATAAAATGAAATGAAATGAAATAAAATAAAATGGAGCGAAATGAATCACTACATATTCATTCATTATATCCATTCACTACATATTCATATTTATTTATCATTACATATTATCATTGTTACACTTTTATCATTACATGCTATCATCGTTATCTTTATTATTACATATTATCATTATTATTTTATGACTGTACTATACTATAAAATATAGAATAAAATATGAAAGAATAAGATATAAATATATGAAAAGACTTCCGTTTAATAAAATATTCCTAAGATGAAGTATAATTTAATTTGAATAATTCCACATTAAGTGTGTTTTTCAATTTTAGATTTCTTCAATAAAATGATCGTTTCAAAATTTCCTAATATATTTGATTGATAATGAATTAATTGAAAACAAAAAAGGAAAAGGAAGTTGTTTTTTGAAGATATTATTGGAAGGCTTTAATTTATATGAATGATATCACTTTCATTACCTGTTAATTAAAAGTAATTAATGAAAAGAAAAACAATTTCCTTTATTTGATCAATTTTTTAAAAATTACAATAATGATGAGAAGTAATAGAAATGATAAGAAAAGAAGGAAACAAATAAGACGATGATATTGGATATCGAAAACTTCATATTCGGTGCTTTTTTTTTTTAGAAATAAAAAAAAATAATTAAATAGTAAAGAAATTTGCGTTTTTGTAATTGCATATAGCCTAATTAATTATAATTTATTTCGCATAATTTCAATACACTGTTATCTTATACAATGCTTGTATACGATTGTGCTGGAATACTTGTGTACAATAGTACTCAAATACAATCTCCACTTTTGGTTTTTAATTTTTTATACATAAACATAGTTTCTAAAGCACTGGCAAATGTTTGAATGTAGATTTAATCAATTTTGATAATAATATTTAGTTTTCCATATTCAGTTAATCATTTCATGTGTAAATTCAGTGTTTTCATTTCCTCCATTGATTTACTTGTTCATTCACTTGAAATTCAAGTTTAATTGGAATTTAAAATTCCTAATTAGAATAAATTTCGAGAATGAATATCCATTTCTTCTATTCAAATTTGATTCATCAATATTTTGATAATATTATCGTTATATTTGCTATCTATCCTTTTAGTTATCCAACAGATTCACTTCATTTCTTGTGGATTAAAACAAAACAAAACAAAAAAAAAAAAAAAAAAAAAAAAGAGAGAAAACAACCGAGCAAATTCCTCTATGTGTAGTAATTATGCCAGCAAATTAAAATAAGTTTAGAAAAAAAGTTATTCGAATTTATTAACTTTAAATAATTTTTGGAATTGATTAACACTTTGTTGCATTAAAGGATTATATAAATTGAATTAATATTGATAAAAAAGATTTGCTCGAGAAGTGGAAAAAATGCAATTAAAAGAACGGCAAAGATGATAATAATGATGATGATGATGGTGATGATGATGATGGTGATGGTGATGATGATGATAATAATGGTGATAATGATGATAATGATGTTGATGATGCTATGACAGAAAATTTTCATCCAGCACATTTATCGAAGGAGAAATGAAAAAAATTTTAAAAAATTTTTTTTTCTCCTAAAATAATTTATACAAAATTGATAAACACAACAAAATTTTTCATTTATATCTGAGCTATGGCCAATTTTATATTATTGTTATTTTTTCTGTTCTTTTTGAGTTGCACAATTTTAATTAAACGAAGAAAAAAAACGGCATGATTTTATGTTTGTATGAAGGAATTAATAATATTCGATTAGCTAATTATTTAATTTAATTAAGCAATGAAGTGAGGTGGCATAGGGAAAATACAAATCGTAATAGATGATTTAAACTTTTTAAAATAAATTTCTTTCTTGGGAATCCAACTTATTCAGTTTATATACTGTTGGTCACACGTAAATGGACATTTAGATGCTAATGCAGGAGCTATTGGTAAACATTTGGTCATTTAGTCAGCTATGTATGGATTATGAAAAGGAAAAAAAGAGAAAAAAATGGCACAAAATTCATGAAGAATAATGCATCAGGTGGTAAGTTAACGAATATAAACATAGAAGATGATCAAAATGATAAAATTAACTGATAAAGAGAGAGAGTTAAAGAGATCATGAAATGCGAATTACGTGCATTGAAGATAATCAAAATGATAAGAATAAGTGATAGAGAGAAAGAAAAAGAGAAGGGTGAGAGGAAGAGAGAGAACGAGAGAGAGAGAGAGATTATGAATGATAGATTCTTAATTGATTAGGAAAACTTGATCTAATGTTAAGAAGAGCGTAATATATGCAAGATAAAAGAGGGAAATAATGAAAGAATAAGAATTATAACGGTGAATGATCATTGTATGAGTTATTTTGAATAAAATATACAACTGACGCCAGATGTAAAATAAATTTGAAAGAAAAAAAAAAGGATAAAAAGGGAAAAGATTAAAACAAATAAAAGCAGCAGGTGTTTTAATAATAAAGAAAGAAAAATGGGAAAAACCAGGTGATGAAAAAAACCAGGTGAAAATGAGAAAAATCAAAGAAAAAAAAACAGGTGTAATGAGAAAACCAAATGTTTTAATAATGAGGAAAGAAAGAATGCTACTTCGATAAAAGAAAATGATAAAAGATTAAATGATAAAGATTAACAAATGAGAGAGATTAAATGGTTAAATGATAAATGATAAAAGAAAAGTGATAAAAGATTAAATGATAAAGATTAACGAATGATAGAGATTAAATCAAAGAGGTCAAATGATAAATGATAAAAGAAAAGTGATAAAAGAATAGATGATAAGGATTAACAAATGAGAGAGATTAAATGGTTAAATGATAAATGATAAAGGAAAAATGATGAAAGATTAGATAGAACTTTACGCCATTTTCAGGCATAATTGATAGATCAATGGGCGCTTAAAAGAAGCAGGAATTAAATGAAGGAAATGAATTAATGAAATTTGTGAAAGAATAAGAAAACAGGAAGAAAATAGGAAATGACGTTTCTTGTAAGATTTCTTTTTTTTGCACATTTATTTTTTTAAAATTAAAATATTTTTTATTAATATTGAATTTTTCTTCATCATTCTCTGCAAACTCTCTAACAAGAAGTACTCTTTTTCATTCCCAATTCTTTCGCATCGTATGGTGTGTTACTATTTCGTACATTTTGCAATCTCTAATAGTA
>NW_018108374.1:51744-64768 GCF_000183805.2 Loa loa | reverse complement strand
AAAGATTAGATAGAACTTTACGCCATTTTCAGGCATAATTGATAGATCAATGGGCGCTTAAAAGAAGCAGGAATTAAATGAAGGAAATGAATTAATGAAATTTGTGAAAGAATAAGAAAACAGGAAGAAAATAGGAAATGACGTTTCTTGTAAGATTTCTTTTTTTTGCACATTTATTTTTTAAAATTAAAATATTTTTTATTAATATTGAATTTTTCTTCATCATTCTCTGCAAACTCTCTAACAAGAAGTACTCTTTTTCATTCCCAATTCTTTCGCATCGTATGGTGTGTTACTATTTCGTACATTTTGCAATCTCTAATAGTACACTATCTTCAGTTATAATAAAATCTCCAACTATCCAAATAATTGAGCTATTTCCTTATTGCTAAAACATCCTTATGCTACATTCTTAATCCGTATCGTTCTATAGAGACTCATCTAAAGACATACTGTTTCTTGTGCAAAAATGAATTTGTAAAAGTGTTGATGAGTTATATTGATGGAACGGTGTGGCATTGGCGTTGCATGCAATGACTAATGCAATGAAGTATTTGGGGATATCCCTGAGCGGTTGTTTTCCTATTATTTTTTCGTAATTATGTGGGAATGTCAGAAGAAGCTTGCAAGCATATCTTTGCTATCTTCCAGACTGTCACCTGAAACTTTATAGGCTTACTCGGAAAAGCACCACTTGCACCTGTCCGAGAAACCGTTTCAAAATTTCAGACCTTTGGAGTCTTGCTTTATCGTGAAAATATCCCTAAAAGCATTCACATTTCTCATTATCTAGAAATTCTACCCATAAGATTTTGAATATTCCCAAAGATAGAACTGCGCGTAATGAAACTCATTAGCTCTTACCCGCAAAATTTTCATGTTTTGAAATGTCCAATAAAATCTAATCAACCAAATGTTTGGCGCAACATAGACAAATCCTAAGAGTTTCTTTCGGGAGTCTTGCTCGAAAGACTTTCAAATTTTTGCTCTTGACAATTTATTTGAGTCGAAACAATTTAATTAATAGATATTTCAGTACATGAAGAAATCAGGGATGGAACTTTTTGTGGAATTTTCTGTTTAAAATTTAATTTTTTTATTTGGAAAATTATGTTCCTACTAAATTAGTCAATATTTGATAATTATATTTAAGGATGGGTGAAAGTGATCATTATGGCTTTTCGCTTACAACTTTCAGGTAATTGTCATATTTCATTTTTGTTTTAAATGATAATAAAAACTTATTCTGTCACTCTGAAATGATCAGCTTCCTTTTTAATGTTGACTGTTCCAAATTGAAAAGTTTCGTCGGTGTCTAGTTAGGGTATAAATATCTTGATGGTCTCACGTCACATTTTAAACGAGTACCCCCATTCTTATTTTCATTTGAAAATTCAGTTCTTTCATTATAAGAATGCATTCACTTATCATTTATAGCTAAATTTCTCAAATTTTAGTCCTTCGGGCAAGCTAATGCAAATCGAATATGCTTTAAATGCAGTAAAAAATGGACAACCATCTGTGGGATTGCGAGGTTTGTTATTATTTGTCTTTTTGGAATAAATAATCAACTGGTACCATAAAACAATACTGTAAATTCATCCACCATGAATTTCTTTTCCTTTTTTTTTTTTGAACACCTAACGAACTACTAGCATGTCATACTTATTTATATACTTAATTATTTGTCGAACATATTAATCTGGTGCAAATTCCTTGTTTATTTGCTTTATACCTTATCCAGCACACTAATTGGATTCATTTTATTTATCACCTCTTATGCTTGTTTAATGTTCTTTTACTTAATAACTTACGTAGTATAATATGTAATTTTATCATTTTATTTGTTTGCTCATTTATACAATTGATTGTTCAGGTAAAAGATATCTCTTATATTTTTAAAGTGAACATAAATTCCAGCATCAGATGGCGTGGTATTAGCTACCGAGAATAAGATATCGGTGCTATATGAAGACCAACCAAAAGTAGAAAAAATTAGCCAACATATCGGTTGTGTTTATAGCGGCATGGGGCCTGATTACAGGTAAATCCATTCTGAAAATAATTCGAAATAACTTAAGCAGAATTTACTATTAGACATGCTGTCGTCACCTTAACTTTGATATTGAGTTTGCCTGATCCTTTTGTACATCATAATAGGCATAAAATTGAATCTCTAATCCACATAAATAATATTAATCAGTGAGTACTTTCATCTGTTTTTTCTCCAGAAATATCCACTATTTTCTTGAGGTCTCCTAACTTTTCTCCCTCCTTCCATAAGTTAGCTAATTAGAATAAGGAGTGGGAAACACTCATGGTTCCTGATTAGTGCATGTTTGTTTATTGTATATAAATAGGCTGCTTCCATCAGTTAACTAAACATAAAACTCTATAGCTATCACAGATCTATGATGATTGTTATGGTTTCTGACATATTTTTAATATGCTAGTTCGTACTATTGCTCTTTAATCTTCGGCACATATAAACTTTCATCTATTTGTTGAATTTGGCAATTAAATATCGTATTTTCTTGTAGAATACTGGTTAAAAAGGCACGGAAATTAGCAATGGAATATGAATTGATGTATGGTGAGGAAATACCTACGACACAACTTGTAACAAAGTTAGCCGCGGTAATGCAAGAATATACTCAGTCAGGGTGCATGATTTTTCTTCTAGTTGTTGTCTTTTTTGATTAGTGCTTTCCTAAACCATGCGATATACATTATCATTCCTGGATTAAATTATTATATCAAAACTTATGAAATGCATCCCTGAAGGCTTGAATGAATAAAGGGTCCAAATTTAAAAAGAGAATAAGTGATGTATTCCGGATAACAATAATCAAAAGATGGCCAATTCATGAAGCTACAATTAAATGTTTATTCGGGATCATTGAAAAATCATTCTGGTTCAAATCTTTATTTGCGTTATTTACCTTTCATTGATTTTTCTTTATGCTTGTCTTAAATCACGATTTTTGCAGCGGTGTTCGGCCATTCGGCGTATCAATGCTTGTTGCTGGTTGGGACCATGAGCCAAGTCCCGGTCGACCGCTTCTGTTCCAGTGCGATCCTTCGGTAGTGTTTTCACTTTCCTTGACCTTAAGTCACTTAAGGGATTATTTGAAAATATTTTTTAATTGAGCAATTTGAAATTAAAAGTTGATATATGACTTTCGTTTAGGGAGCATATTTTGCTTGGAAAGCAACAGCTTTGGGGAAGAATGATGTCAATGCAAAAACATTTTTGGAGAAACGGTTTAGTGATGCGTTAGAACTGGATGACGGTATTCATACGGCATTACTTACATTGCGTGAAAGTTTTGATGTTGGCATGACGGAAGATAACGTGGAAATAGCGGTGTGCAATAAAAATGGGTTCATGCGTTTGTCAAAGCAACAAGTGAAGGATCATCTTGGTGCACTCTGATTACTGCATTTTCTTTTTTTTTTATTGTAGCTGGCATTATTGTACTCAATTCGTTGTTTTTTGGCATTATTTATATGTTAATTTGTATTTGGAATTATTAATGTTCGAACAGTACTTTTCCAAAGTCTTAAGATATCCTTCGGAATCTTGTCCTCTACTTTTCCTTTCATTGCCTTCTGTACGCTGCTTACTATGTAGCCTTGCATGAAAACATAGGGATGGTAAACTTTTCAAAATTAGGAAAAATGTTATTGTCCATTAATCTTCCGTCATCTCCGGTATCTGTGCGTTTCGAATTTTTGATGCATCGATTGATATGGATATAATCGGGAAAAACAATGTTTTCAAAACATAAGTCTTCTGGTTTTGTACTTGTCAAAGCCGCAAATAAAAAATCTAGAGAATGTTATTTTTAATGTTCCTTTCGTTTCTGGAAAATCCATGGTAAATGTTTCTAGAAAACCTGTTAGGGTATATATTCTATATCACAGCATTTCTGTATTGTTGATAGAGATCAAATTTATCTTATTTGAAAAAAGTAGCTCCCATAGTGTAGCATAATTGCTGGTCATAGCACTATCGACTTGGTCTATCATCTCAATTCAATTTCTTCGTTTTATTATACTACTGATCTCTCCCATTTAGGAACAGAATTATCGCTACTTTATTGCAGAGGCTAGTTGATATTGTGTGGAACGGAGTATGTCAAAAACGAAGTAAGTTTTTGATTTTGTTTTTCTACAAGTACTACGATTTTGAAATTTTATTATTTCAGAAATTTCATGGAGAAATTATGACCATAACTAATTTAAGCATCATCGGCTGGAATGTAAGGATTTGATACTGGCTGGATAGTTGTTAATTTGAAAGCAGTCTTGTACATCATATCTTGAAATATTTGGCTATTTGTAACGATAGGAAAAAAAAGTTTTTCAGATAATGATTTTTATCATCATATCCTTTTTCAGATATGATTTTTATCAAACAGAAACGCATGTTTTTGTGACGATATTGAAACGTGGCTTAACACTGGAACAGTGTAAAGCGCATTACATAGATGGTTGCTTAACAGTGGTAGCAGCGGGTGAAACGTTACTGAACATACGCTTATCCCATCCGATTAATCCTACATCATTAGAACTAAAATGTTTACCATCCAAAGTACTATTTGTTATCATTTCATTATTTTTTTCTGTATCGTACAATAAGAGATATTATTGAAGGCAGCAGTTGTGGTAGTGGTATTGGTGTGTATATTTTGGGTGATATTTGAATTTTTGCTAGAATTTTCCGAAATCAAGTATTTGAAATGATTTAAGAGATACAAAATTTGTGGAGTTGAGCATTTCAATTTTATCTCCCTTATCATTTTAATTTTATTTTAACATTCATATTTTCAGATTGAATTGAAAATGGCAAAATTAACATCAGATCAGTGGGAAACATTGGAGGAGAAGAGTGAAGAAAACAAAAATAAGGTATTTTTTTAGAGATTCTGTTATTTGAATTAAAGGATCTTACTTTAACAATTTTGATACCTTTTGTTGTTGCTGATAGCACTGAGAGAAAGGAAACAAATGTGACCTCGGTTAGAATTATATACACTGCGCCGGTAGGTGGTCTAAAAGATCATTGATTCACTGCACTTACACTTCAGTAATTAATATCGGAAGGATTACCTAGTGAGCTGAACGTTGTTGGTCCTAAGATGTAAAACTTTTGCTTTAATATGTGTTTACTTATTCAACAACATGTTTCTTCGTTCAGCACATTCGGTCGCTTTTAAACTGTTCAGATAAAAGTTAAGAATTTTTCAAACTGACCTTCCCTTCTAAAGATGTGTACAACTGTCCAACACTTTACAGCCAACATTGATTAGTTGGGACAAGTTTGCTAAAGAAGCAGAAGATGATGAAGAAAAAGGGGATGTCAATGTGCTTTTTCAGGTAAGGTTACTATATATTGGTTGTAGCAGATTTACTTTTTTTGAAACATTGTAGAAGACAATATAAATCCCATCTTCATACGACAGCTCTCAACCATTGAATTTTCGGTAGCATCGAACATAACTGTGAAGTTCTTCCTTACAAATGCTTAAGCCTAATTGTGAGTTCCTTATCAATATTCTGCTGGCTTCTTCAGTTATGTGATTAATTCAAGGTGCTCTTCAATTACCCTTAATAATAGTAATAGCCTTACCAGGAAATTTATCTTTAGCTTGCTTTGTCCACGCCACCCAATGCTTCCACATTTTTCTTCAAATTTTTATATTCGCTTTTAGTTTTCAGAAATTCTACCTTTTCAGAAATTATATAAAGATGCAGATGATGACACGAGGAAGGCAATGGTGAAATCATATACAGAAAGTGGTGGAACAGTGCTAAGTACAAATTGGAAAGAAATAAGTAAAAAACGCACAGAAATCCGGCCTCCCGATGGAATGGAGTTTAAAAAATGGTGAAATTCATTTAGAATGTGTCAGAGCTGTATAGTTTTATATGATGTATTGCTGTTTACAATTGAGTTACACTTGTTATCAAAAAGATAGGACTTGTAATTCTAAATGCTGTAAACTATATCATCACCTAGTGATCGGGATGTAATCTACGTTTTACTCAAACATAAAAAGATCGAAGATATGTGACCCCCTGAAAATTATTCTCAAATAGATTTTTTATAATAGAAGCAAAATACGTGGAATTTTTCATTCTATATAAGATAATGATGTTTTCGGAAAATGAGATTAACGAATCTATTGAAAACAGTCAAGAAACAATCTAGTGGTATTAGTCTAGAATTGATACTGTCATTCACCTCCTACTTCTTTGTTTTCAAACTTTTATATTTACATTACTTATTCTTCACAACTGGAAATAATTTACCTTCCCAAGGGAGGAAAATGAAAATAACCTGAAAATCTTACTTTGTCGAAACCAAATTTATTATAAATGGCCTTGTCATTCGTATTGCACTTATATTGTGAGGAAAAATATTTTTTGTTTCCGAGTAAATACGACAGATGCAAAGAAATAACTTGTTCGGTCTTAACATTTTTAATATGCATGCTGTCGGATATCGCGCATAACGATATATGATCAAGGTGAAAAAAAAAAGCATCCCATCACCGTAGAATAAATATGACAGTGCATAGTGTGGTTTACGCTAAGTTAGCTTGTGTTTGTGTATGTGTGTGTTTTTTTTCTATATTTTAATAAGCGGCTCCAAACATTTAAGTTGATGCGATTCGTGGATTGAAACATATCACACGGGAATATATCGGGATTAACCAGTCTCAAACTAGAAACCAGATAAAGAATCAATATCCCAGCTTCCTGTTAAAGTTATCCATACAAAGAAAGGTTTCCAATTTTATGCCGGCATTTCAACAATGTTGTAAACGGTAACGTTTTCACTACTAATAATAACATTACTGCTACATTTATTTCAAATTTAAATTTACATTGTTAATTAAGAGTTCGGTTTATGGTACATCGAAATCTTCATCATCAGGTGCTTTCCGTTTTAACAGATTAGTAATCGCTTCCGGTCGGGTTTGTCGGATCGTTTCTGTTGGTCGTACTGTTGGTTCTTCCTTCCGGGTCATCTGTTCGTTGATTTCACGTAACTGTTCGTTACTCTAGAATATATTAATCGAATATCGAAACAAAAATTAAATATACGGGAAGATCCTGCAAATCTTCGAAAGTTAATTAGAAAGTTCTAATACAGTAGCAATGAATTTGAAATTTTGTGGTAGTCAAAAGAATTAATGGAAAAAACTGTTACCTTCCATCCCATGTTTGGCTGTGTCAAACAAAACCGGTCATTTGGGAGTCGTAATCCGTAATTTTGTCGAATTGCAGGAAGTGGCACAGCATTCTTCTGTTCTGCAAATTCTACCAACAGCTGCCTACTGGGTCGTTCACTTTTCCAAAAACCTGCCAAAGAAAAAATGAAATGTAATGTCACTGGATAAGGCAAAAGTAGATGTGTAAGTATAAACAAGTAAAATTTCCTATGAATTAAAAATAACAATAAAGACATTCCAGAGTAATAATTCATTGGTTAAACAAGTGAGGCTAAAGGTGATGACAAATATGACTGAGTGTTGGTTACCAAAATGATTAGCAGTGAAGAAAGAGGATCAAAAGCAGACCTGTGTTATCAATGGCAAACTGTACATCAGTTTCATCAATCTGCTTTTTTCCTGCATGCTCACTGATTGATCGAGCATCTTCCAGAATTTCTGCTGTGTATCTGAAAAAAGATTATCATTGCCATTATCCAATAATTGTATTTCGTAGTATCACAAAGAACTTATACCAGCTACTCCGACAATCCAATCCACTTAATGCATTAATGTACCAACAAATATATCTCAAACTACATCTTACGCTAAAATTTATATTTCCAAAGCAACATAACCTATAGGCAAATTCGAGCATCTGCGAAATTACACGTGGTTCATAATCGGTAATTCCCATTTCCTTGAGAATAGCCTCCATAACCTGTGCATCATGCGGTATGGCACCCATTTCGACAAATCTCTATCGCTATCCTTTTAACATTAGAATCAGCAGCTATATTTCGACAAAGCTGAAAATCCAAACGTTAATTTTTAAATAAAAATTGTTCTGAAATGAAGCAACAGAACGAAGCAATTATTTCGCTTCAGTAATTCTCATTAGCAGCAATTTCAGTTCCCGAGTATAACATCGAAAGAACTAAAACGATAAAACTATTTTCCGTAAAGAGTATTACGTCATCTGCGAGAGGAAACAATATTTATTTTAAGTGGTAATCCACTTGCAATTAACCACTGGAAAATCGCACATGATATCCGCTCAATGAACAAATGACGTCTATTCAAAAGGAAATGAATTAGTATTTAAAATAATCTAATAGAAAAATTCTGTGAATCACACAAGTCCCTCACAAACTTGGCTCCATCGTTAAAATTAATCTTTTTTTTTGGTCTAATCATTCTTAGCTTTGACGCAATATTACATCGTTGACAGATCCCTTATTATCATTACTATTAATAATTATCACTATCACTGTTACTACACCAATTATTCTCATTATTATTATTATCTTTCAGTACCATTATTAGAATAATACAATAGTTTATTTTATATATACTATATATCAAACTAGATTTGAAGCTGAAAAATTAGCAAGAAACACATATCAAAACGCGTATCTTTTCTTCCTCTAAAAAAAAAGGGGAAGTAATCGAATCTCAAAAAACAATTTCTTCTTGAAATTAGCAAAAGTTATCTCTATAAAAATCTTTATGCAGTGATATTCCATGAATATAAATAAATTACAAATACAACCACGACAATTATCTCTTGTAACAACTATTACAAATGGTATATATAAAAGGCAAATGAAAGTCTTTCCATAATATTATTGCTTTTCAAGCATGCATTATAGCTCGCACAAAATCCGAAATGTTTACATTGCCATGCGAATCGTCATGGCCAGCCAGAAGTTGATCAACCTAAAAAAAAGGTACATAGACACTCACGGAACTGTTACTGTTCTAAACTCACAAATATATAATCTTGCAGTTAGAAATGTTAAAGTCGTGTCGTTTTTGAACTTTTTTTAGAGTTTGTCGGAAAGCTTTCTTAATAATTGCCCTTCATAAATTTCCAATAACCAATTTGACAAATTTCGGCAACGATTTTTTTTTCCCGCAAATTACGAAAAAAATTTTTTAACCGTGGAAAATATGAATTCTTGGCTTACTTCTTCATCTGACAAACGCTCGCCAAGCGTAGTTAACAGATGTCGTAACTCGGCAATATTGATTAAACCATTTCCCTATAAGGATAAATTCTATACAGTTAAAAAATGACGATTAAAAAAAAAGCTTTCTTGCAACTTCTGCAGTGATAGAAAATGTAACCAATTACTTCTTTATCAAAATGAGATAATCCTTCTACGAATTCTTCTAAGGTATGGTTTTCGCGACATTTATTCACTGACTGATAAATCGGGACAAAGTCTTCGAATGTAATACGGGTTTCTGAAAAAAAAATCCATTAATTGGTTTAATTAAGAAGATTATTGATAAAATTCACGAATCCCACGTAAAATATAGAGTTCATTCGGCAACTCAAAAATTTTCTTAAACTCCATTTCAAATTTACAAAAAAAAATCACGACAGTACTCCTACTAACAAATCTATGATAAGGAATAGTTCATATCAAAAGAGGTAGACTCTCTGCAATTTTTCACCACATTTTTGTACATATTGTAAACAATGTTCAATTACTTTCTCTTTTGTATGCAAAAACCTTCAATAACATATACAGCAAATATTCCGTTCCTTTTTTTGAAATTAAAATGATACTTGTAACAGTTAGATAAACAAATTCGCACAAATTATACCAGGATCAGTCCAGTGTGAGCAACATTTTTGAATCTCAGCTTCAGTTGGATTTTGTCCAAGTGCACGAAGAACATCACCAACTTGTGCTACTCCTATTCGTTCATCTCCCTAAACATATGAACCTAATTACAATGTGAGCAATATTTTTATATTAGATCACAAGAATTCATTAAAATTTTCCAAGTTACATACTTTTGAATCGAAGTAGCAAAATACTTCACGACATTCTGATAATTGTTCATCGGCAGATGTCATTTTTTTTGTAGGGAATTTATCACCTCAGTTAACGCTAAAATTTTATAATATATTCAGGAAAACAGCTTCAGATAGAATAACTACGAAACGCAATAGCAAAAACATTAATTTCAAGAAATTAGGAAAAAAGATTAGGACAAAATCCTACTTCTCTTTTTCTTAAAATATATCAAAAAATGAAAGTTTCCCAACAATGTTTAATTCCCATTACATGTGTGTATTATTGAAATCATAAAACAAAAATCATTCACAACTTGACCATCTGGAAAAAATAATTTGATATGTAATAATGTAAAACATCTTATCGAAAGTTATAATAAGTTTCAAAATATCATGACGTAAACAATGCAATAGTTCTGTTGATCCTACAATGTTAAACTTAATGTTATTCACGCCATGATTCATCATCCTGTAGGTATGGTGATTCGTCTTGATCTTGGATTTGAACATATTTCACAATCAGCGACCAGTGCGTAAAATCATAATAGATCAACCTTGACCTAATTTTACTCTTCCCATCTCTTTTACAGAAACGCAGATATCTTCTAATATATCGCAATTTATACGAATTAAAAGTATAAGTTTTCAATTTAACAACTTGTTTTTGCGCAAAAATTTATTTCACATCATTTAACTGCGAAGAAGAGCAAAAGTGAAATAAAAAATAAGCAAAAAACGAAAAAACTCAAGCCTATTCTAAATGATTGCTAACCATTCATACGAACGAAGATGCCTGAACGAAATAGATTACAAAAAATTAAATTAAGAACGGAATGGTTAAAGTGAATGGCTTGACAGGTGAGATCGTAGATTCTTACTAAAAAAGCCAATATTTAAATTGCAACAAAAAAAAGAAAGGAGATCAATGGTATTTCCTTAGTAAGGCTTTATATGGTTCATATATAATTGATTTATGCCATTCCGCTCACGAAATAAAGCAATGAAGCTTCATTTTGCTCCACTGAAAATACCACCATCTTCTCTGGTACAATCCCTGAAGCAATTGAGAAAGTCGATTTTATAATGAAATTTGAACACTACAAACCTTAGCTAAATTTAATATTCATATGAATCATCCTTCAACTAAACACCAATAAATTATACTGGTATATTGGTTTTGAATGTGTTATCGAACTTATCCATACAACAGTATCATCAAAGATATGGAACTTACTGAGCAATGTTCGCGACATTGTGAAAAGGGAGGGGAAACTGCGAAGCAAGTGATAAACTGCCCTGATATCGACACGTACTGTTCGTAACACACCTGGATCATCTGTATCACTTACTGGAACACATAAATATATTGTTTCATTTTACTTATCGCAAAAGGTATCAAAAACCCTTCCTATGCATAAAAGTTACAGTTATGCCTAATTCAGTAGACAATATGAAACTTTTAAATTTACAGTTATATCTAATTGATAATATGAAAGTTTTTTAAAAAAAATTATGGTTCAGAATATACAAGTGTTCAAGCCATATATTGATATCAAACAAATTAAACGACTGGATTGTATTGGTTGATGACCTAAGGCTGTCATCAATTCTCATCCAAAATGTGCAAAAAGTTATATTGATAATGAATTTTTCCCTAATTTCTATATCATAAAGCGCTTTTATTTTAAATATATCACCATCATAAAATCTTCTCTTATATTTAGCCAAAATGTTTTCTGAAATTATACATCGTTCAGGTAGTACTACTACTAAATAATAACCTGGAGCAAAAACACAATTGGATACTAATCGAGCATGTTTTGATTATAACAGAATGAGAAAGTGATAAACAGTACCATGACCATTCTCTAATGAAACAACGGAAAGATTCGAAAAATGTACGACAATATTTGCCATATCTAAGTCACCACAAAACTGAAGTTCACCTTTTCGACTTCCTTTAATCTCCTGAAAAGAATGAAATTCCTGTCTCCATGTGGTTTCATCCTCAATTTTAGAGCGCCATTTCAAACCATGCTCATAAAATTTACCTCATTTTCATAAAGAATAAAAACTCACCAAATATTTTACTCCCATATTCTTGAACGAAGTTACCAAACTACGTATTGTTGATAGTGGTGGGAGATAGAGAGCAACCTGAAATTTTTCATAGTCAAAGACTGGAGAAATCAGAGCTTCGAAATCCAAAAAAAGTTGTAATTTCTTTTACTCGGTGGAACTTTTTTAAAGCATTCTAATCATTATGCCGCCAGTTGCTGAGGGTACAAAAAAAAGAGTCTCTGATATAGGAGAATATATTAAGAATAAAATCTGACAAGATATTTTGTCAAACTAAAAATATTGTGCTAAATGGTAATAATCTCGCACGATAATGCATCGTTTGATATAGTAAACAAAAAGTGTATCTCATTTACAGAAAAAAAAGTCACTGAAAATGACCGCTTCCCGATATTCCATTATTTAACGTACCGTATCACTTGGTTACAACTACATGCCGAACACAACCATACATGAGTTTTCCGAAAAGTAATCATGCGAATCGTCAAAACAATTAATTTCAAATTACCTAAATGTTAACTGTTATGAATTGCTAAAAATGCAACACATTTGTGAAGTAGCAACTAATAAACTACCGAAATATTATTTAAAGCCGGCATATCGTAAGTTTTCCAATATTTGGTTGGAATCAATACTACAGGTAACTCATGAGTCATTCCGCATGATCTCTGTTCCACTTTCAAATGCGGTACATTGCCAGGCTTGACCAAACGTATTTTTGTCGATCGATCCTTCACATTCATACTTTTGAACAAGTAATCTTTCTCCACCTCCATATAAATTTCGTTGAATTCTTCTGATACACCACCCATTATGTATGTTGAGAAAAATTCGGCCTGAATTTCTATATATATATATATATATACGGACATCATCAAACTGAACTTAAAAAAAAAAAAAAAACAATAAT
>NW_018108374.1:49114-51598 GCF_000183805.2 Loa loa | reverse complement strand
ATATATATATATACGGACATCATCAAACTAGCTTAAAAAAAAAAAATACAATAATATTTTATCCTACAAGTTCAAAAAGCTTACCACATTAAGTCTTATTTGCAAGTAATTGCCATTATTAGCTAATGGGCAAGGATTAAGTAAGTACATAGCATCGGATGTAATTCGTAAAGTCACCTTATCCTTGCATAACTTTGCAACAAATTCGGTGATTTCTGTAAAGGACAGAAGAAAAATTCATGATATATTCAAAGATATGATACCATGAAATGAATGTTTAACAGGAATAAATTATATTGCAATAACCACTGCATGTATTCGACAAATATTACTTGAACTTTTGTAGTTGTATTGCAAATAAAGATGATAGCAGTGGAAATTTAGTTGAACAATAAAATCAAGCGATGCAGAGAAAAAGAAAGCAAAGTAATGACGAAGCTTACTTGACAGTGTGTCTGCTGCACCACTCTCTGCTAGAACGGCAAGAAATTTCATGTCTATAATTTGACAACTTTAATAATATGATGATATGAACATCTGAAGGACTATCATGACCTGTTTTAGTCATGAAATTTCATCTTCAACATGCAATTGGAAAAAAAAAAGCCCGAAAATTGAAACATTTAGATTGTTGCAATGGAAAATACATGAATGATACGCAACAATGCCACGAAAATGCAACAAACAGCTTACTGTTAAAATTTATTTATAAATTAAACTACACAACAATGTCATGTTCAATTTCCACCAATCCACCTTCCTGCAAAGAAAAAACGAATAGAGAGGAGATCGAGAAATTTTAAAGGAAAATGATTTAATAAAATGACTATAACACGTGGCTAAGCAAAAGATAAAAGTATGGTATGTCGAGACAAATGTACCGTTATTTTGTATGGTATGGAACCATTCATAGCAGACGGTGATTTTGCCAGAAAAATCGAACTATTTCGTGAATTAGCATCAGGTGGGCATAACCACAAACATGTATTTGGACGATGAGACCTAAAAAACATAATCCTTAGCTTTTCCAGCAAATTTAATTATAAAGATTTCAGAAATTTCATGACTTTGACCACAATTTCTATTCATCAGTTTATCTACTTATCTATCCACATATACATGTACGTTCTTTCTAGTTAATGAAACAAAAAACAAAAACAAAACATTACCAGGAAGTTCCCAACGCAGATACAAGATGCGCCTCATTATCTCCCTCATTTTCAAAACGATAAGTAACATGATTTACAGCAACAACCGGAAATAAAGATTGTTGTAAATCATAGCAGTGGAAATAATTCGAAAATTTTTTTTAGCATCGAAACGAAATACTCAAACAATCCCATATCAAAAAAACAAAACAATCGTGGGTATCGTTCATTGAAAGGAGTGTACTTCTGGTTAACATTTAAAATTTTACAATTAATCTATAAGAAGCAGCTAATTTTGAAAGAATTCGTGAAATCTCTAATCTTGATCGTAACGCATAATCATTCTCACCGCGCAATGGCATTGCAACACTGTCCACAATAATAAGACCAATCTAAAATTTTATTCCATTTATTGTGTTGAAAAAAACCTTGCTAGTTTCAGCTTTTCTCATCACTGGTTTTTCACAACCCCTTAGAAAAGCAAATAAACGAACCTATGAATCATTATGAAACGAGAGGATATGAAACATGAAATCAATACAATTAATGCATCAGTGGTGCAACAATCAAATAAGGTATCAAAATAAATGACATAACTCTTTTCCTCTATATTTTTGATTCTGCATAGATATAAAAATTATATCACAGTTCAGAAAATCTGTTCCACATATAAATTGTCAGAAGAATTTTTAATTTTTATACATTAATAAAATGATCGTAAACTTTAATGCTTCAAAACTATACTTTTTTATGTTTGGAAAACTACTTTGCTAAACGAATTTAAATATATATATATGTATATATAAAGTTTTTTTGTTTTATATGTTTTGATATATCAATAAAACGATCTTAAACTTTAATCTACCTTCTTACCTTAAGATATTGTTGCACAGAAAAACATTCAAAAATACACTGCGGCTTAGAATTTTTTTCTTTTTTTTTAACAAATAATGAAACACAAAAATAGATAGTAGAAAAAATTAATAAACCTCTGGATTTTGTTGCACCAACAATTCTAATCGATGAATAGTACTTATTAATTCAACCAGATCACGACAACGGCTAACTCGTATATGTTTCAAAGATTCCAACGGTTCAACTGATGCTATTACTTTGCTTGCAATATCACAGATACGTTTTGTATGAAATCCACCTTCTGTATCCACATATACGCTATCCTTTTTTGTCTTATTTTTTGCAAATTAACTGCTAACTGCATACTGAATAAAGAATATCAAAGTTGGAATTTAAATTTTTAAAACCATTCTCGTGAACTTTTTAGTTGAAATAATTTGCCAAATTATGGAACACAAACAAAAAATAAAAAAAAAAAAAA
>NW_018108374.1:31552-48793 GCF_000183805.2 Loa loa | reverse complement strand
AAAGGATAATCAAACTGAACCAGAATTGTGATTTTCCAGTAGCTGATAGGCCAACAATCTCGAGAAAGGTACTCGGTGATATGCCCCCGCCAAGCAATGTATCTAAAGATTGCAAACCAGTTTCAAGTAATTCATCCGCTTCTTCAAGTTTGCATAAATCGTATGCACTAATTAGCTCCATTATAACATCACTTAAATCTGAAAAAAAAAAGATGAAAATTTTAACTTGAATTTAAAATGCTAAACAGAAACGACTAATGGACATATAAAGTTACAGATAACTGAATAACTCAATAATATAAGTAATATTGCAACAAATAAGTATTCTTGCAAATCAGTATGTATAGCAATAACAAATCAATATGTAAGTAGTGGAGAAATAGTGAAGCTGTTAAGTACAAATGAAAGTATAGAAAATTGATAACTGATAAATAAGTATTCCAGTAAACAGTATTTTAGTAAATAAGATGAATAATTACTGAAGTAAATACTAAAGAAAAAAAAGATCTCAAAAAATAAGCACTAAATCCCTTAACTTTATTGATCTAAAATAGGCAGAAAATGGCAAGAGATCAAAGATTGATAAGATTACAGATAATATAATGAGTAGATTAGAAAAATAAGCTAAACTTGCAATGACGTAAGAGAAGTCTATCATCAATAAATACATACGTATATCATGTGACATGTCATGATGACTTGAGGAGAAAGAATGAAATGATTATCAAGTACAGCTAATGGATGGTAATCAGTTATCAGTGATAAAATATGCGCATTATTCTAATTAATGATTAGAATGATTTGCTGGATGTACAATCGTCTCAATCCAATTTTTTTAGAAGTGATATACTTCCGGACCAGCTTATCATGTCTGGGTAAAGGGGAGGGGGATTAATAGGGTTTGATAGGCTTGCGCTCATGTTGCGACTGAACTGATAATGGTACTTGTTTATCAGTGATCAGTGATTTTATAAATCTAGAGTGAGGGGGTGAGAATTCTCTCCTAAAACTAAACCTGGAAATTGAATTCCAGGAATAATGAAGACCTGGTGATGGTACTGTGTAAATCTGACGCAGCACCTGTACTATCTCAAGGGATGTCATAAATATTTTATCTGGAAATAGTGGTACTCTCTAAAAGTTTCAGCTTTTTTCTTCCTACCTAATCAGAATTTAGATGGCATTTGATGTTATCACTTTTTTTAAGGAGGAAATTTAAAATTTTTGAAATTTTTTGAAAATTATTTTTGAATATTTATTGCGGCGCGAAATTATTTTAATTTGCATCAGTTGTTTTAGTTTAAATTTACGTGATTTGCATTTATGAGGATAAATACATTTACTTGATATCATCTGTTATAGGTAACTTATGTTAATAAGTTTACGTATAATAAGGGAGAAAGGTTGTATTAATAGTTTTTATTTCTAATTAATCCAATTTATTGAACAGATAATTTATCATTCATCAGATTTTAGTGTATTACTCAGGATGCAATTATTGAATGTTTAATTTACTGGGAAACTGCTGAACTATCAATGAGTGTACTTTAACTGTCACATTTATTAGGAAAAAATATGATTGTATCTTATTTGTTCAATAAAAAATGTATGTATCAATTGATACTTTTGAATTTAAATCTTAAAAATTCCTATTAATTTTAAAAATTAATTTTACAGCGATAATATGGAAAAGAAACGAATAATTGCATTAATTGATATGGATTGCTTCTATGTTCAAGTAGAACAACGTCTTCAGCCTCATCTGTATGGTAAACCGGTCGCCGTTGTTCAACATAGTAGTGCTAATTATCGAGGTGGTGGGTAAGCATTTTCAAGTGATTTATCGAAATTTTTAATCCGAATTCATCATCTTTAGGTTCTCACTTGAAAGTCATTTCGAATTACAATTTCGAATTTTAATTTTAAAACTTCATACTTCACTTATTTAATTTGATTATATTCTCACTCGCAGTTTTTTTTAAACTTTTTTACTAAAGATTATTTTACGTTTACATAGAGTAATTTTTAATATTCATTTCTATTTAATAAATCATTTTATTGCTAATTCCAAATTTCTATGTTTCATAGCAACCTTTTTTTATCATCCATATTGCAGCTTACTTGCTGTATCATATGAAGCAAGATCTTTTGGTATCAAACGTGGTATGTTTGGTGAACAAGCAAAGGCCTTATGTCCTGATTTGACACTTTGTTATGTACCAGTTGGCGAACATATTGATAAGGCAGATATCACACGTTATAGGTTAGCTTGAAAAGCAATATTATACCTATTATTGCGCTGTATGGAATTTTACCTTATACAGGTACTCGAATATTTGTGCAGAATGCGGAATTATGATGTTAAGCTTACCACCGTTATGCAAATATGCCGTGCTTTGTATTTGCAAGTTTGGGAATAATTTTGAAATTATCTCGGGTTTAAGGGAGTTACCGTTATTTTGGAGTGCATGCATTGTAAACGTCATACTATTTTGGTCTTTTTCAATCGGTTTAAAGTCAAGAGAGAGAAAGGGTGAACACTGCAAGGCTATAACATTAGATAAGAGAGTGTTTCATTACAGGGATGCATCCGCCGAAGTATTTAAAGTTTTGCATGAATTCGATTCACGAATTGTCGTTGAACGAGCATCGGTTGATGAAGCTTACTTGGATCTCAGTGCTTTAGTACAGCATATCTTCGAAACCACTAATCCTTCAGTTAAAGTATTCCTTTTTTGATTTGATAACCATTGCCTCATATTTTTCGACCTTTATTATTTACCATTCAACATAGTATAGGATGAATTGCTTATTTTATATGTTTCCTTTTTTTTTTGCCTAATGATTCCTTGGTGACCTTTGGTTGGATACTTTATCTTCGTTGTAAATAGCAAAAAACATTGTTGTCTTCCGGATTCTACATCAGTGATTGAAAGCAGTCTGGATAGCTGATGATTAGATAAAATTCCTTTTTGTTTCCATATCGGATTCAATTTACAGTATATGGAACCTAATGCAGTGGATTTATTTCCAACAACACACGTTGCTGATGGAGCTGATTTGAATGAAGACAAAATCCCTGATTGGAAATATGATAGGGTTGAATCTTTGCACTCCTTTATATCAGAAGCATACGAAACACAGGATGAATACAAGGTATTATTTGGATATAAGCCAAAAAATGAACATCTAAATATTGAATTTCAGGTCACTTTATCTATGTGACGAAGCTGTTACGGATGTCCATTGAGATATTCATAAAACTTTCTACCTGAACACTTAAATTTTGAGTTTTAATGGATAGTAGTTTTTGAATAAGTTTGTGATAAGATGGCTGAAGAATTGTTAGCAGAAATAATGTATTTGCATGAGCATGGATCTATTTCATTGTCATATGATATACTGCATATATATTATTGGAATTATGTAATTTTTAGCTAAAATTAATCATCGGAGCTGATGTGATAGAACAGATAAGGAGTGCTATAAAGAAAAACACTGCCTTCAATTGTTCTGCTGGAATTGGTAGTAGCAAGGTTTGATCTTTTGAGAATTTTCAGAATTTTCAGCTGTGTTTTCCGTGAAGATATGAAAAAAATATATAAATAAAATAGTCCGAAAAATTGTTTTCAACTTATTTATTTATAAAGATAGAAGTTGTAATTAAAATTAGAATTGCAAATCAATTAATGACTGTTCTGATTAACGGAATTCCAAGTTTTTTGTCAAATCCTTAATTATTGTCATGAATCACTTAAGTGATTATTTAATTCGAAATGTAGTTTGGTATTATGCTTCAGACATAAACTTGATGGGTTCAGAGGATTCTTCGTTAAATGGCACATATTTCAATGTTTCCAAATCTCCATATTTTAGATGATTGCTAAATTGGTTTGCTCACGACATAAGCCTGGACAACAGACTGTTGTATTCAATGAAGCTATACCTAAAGTTTTCGAATACACTCCTATAAATGAAGTACGAAATCTTGGCGGCAAATTGGGAAGAGCATTAGTGGAAAAATTCGATGTTAAAGTACGTATTGCTTTTCACGGACTGAACCACCAAAACAGATCAAATAGTTTATTTGTATTCACGAAAGTTTATAGTGTTTATTTTTCAAAAAATGCAGACAATGGGAGAATTATCACAAATATCAATGTCAGATCTCAGCGAGTGTTTTCCGGCTCAAGCAAAATGGATTTACAATATTGCGCGCGGTAAGGTTTTTGCAACTTTTTTAATATTTATTTTGAATTTTAAATATAGTCGTACTTTGCTATGCGGAACCTAGATTTAACGCCTCCAGGAATGTAACATCCGAAAAAACATAACCCAGAAATACATTCAGATCAGTTAAAAGTTAAATTTTCCAGTAACATGATAGATTCCATAACATCTGGTGGTACCTAACCATTAAATGCAGTATGATTAAAAGTCAAATTCCATTTAGCTTCTTAATTTTTGTTTTAATATTAAGAGAAATCTGATCAGAGAAACGTTTTTCAGTGTTTTAGGCATTGATGAGGAAAAAGTCACTGCACGTGACAAACAAAGTTCGGTTGCTGTGAGTAAAAATTTTCCCGGTCCTAATGCTCTAAAAACTGATGGTGACGTGAAATTTTGGCTGGAAGGTTTAATCAAAGAATTGGTGAAACGCTTAATTGACGACCAAATAACAGTATGGCTTAATTTTATCACAGATGCTACTACTTTCTCTTGAAACTACTCTCTTCTGATTTCTTCATTTTATTAGTTATGATATATTAGCAATGCTCTCCTTATTTCATTGAATAACGTTGATGTAACAAGATATATATACACACACAAAAGATCTGGTCAAATTAGAAAGATTACAAGCACATGTTAAGTAATAAAGGTGATGCGGTTTAAATTAGTGGTATTCTCGATGGCTAAGTTGAAAGCAATTTCAGTTGACATCACTAAGCCTTTGTGCTGAGATTGATATGTTTCTAATTATGCATTGCTGTGGAAAGATAGTGCTGCATTTAATGACCAGGCCAGTATAATTTTTAGTGCTAAAATATGCATATTTTTAGGAAGCTTTCATAGTTTAGAAACTTTGTTCACACTTTCCAAAAAAAAATTATAGTTCGTCAAGAAAAATTCAAATTTCATAGTTTTCCATATAGAATATCCGAACCGCTTCAACACTTCATATTGGCTGTACAACCAATGTTCATCTTACTAGAAGTATGCAGATGAAGACATATGACCCGAAAGCTCTATTTAATTCAATTTGGGCAACTTTTCGCCATATTAACAAGTCGAAAATACCGGAAACTTGGTAACTTGAACAAACAGTATTTCTTGTTTGAATAAAAATAATAGAAAATATTTTTCAGAAATATGTAGTTCTTTTTTCTGGAACTCAGTTGATTTTATCCAACAGCAACGGTATATGTTCCTACTGAAGTGACAGTTTCTGAGTTACTATCTCATCCAGTCTATTTTTGTTTAAACAATTGCTGTATCAGCTTTAGTTCTTTTGCAACTTTTCAATTCAGTTTTAACTTTTACTTTTTCATTAAAATAGTTTAATTTTCAAAAAATTCAATGCGCATGCTAGGGATCCATCGGTGAAGAATATTACGCTTTCCGCAGATCGATTTCGGGAAGGGATTGATGGCCGTTCAAAACAAATCACAGAATGGGTAACGACGGCAATAAATAGAGCAGTGAATTCAGTGACAGATGCTTCTACCAGTGCGGACACTAAAAATTCAGCTATGCCTAGTGAAAAGGTGACGAAGACTTCATCACAAACTTCGGTAAACGTTTTAAATTTTATCCTCTTTTAGAATTAAACTAATTTCTGGTTTAGCTTACAACTTGAGGATTTCCCACTTGTTTGTGATGGTACATTGGTCAGTGTAAAAGACGATAACCTAAAAATTTCCTCAGTTTAAGTTGTTGCTTCGATATGAAGTCTCAGTTAATCGCTTCGAAGCTTACTAATTTTAGTGCTATTTTTGTATCCATCCAGAATATTTCTGAAACTTGATCTTTCATATGGTTGGATAGATTCTAAATCTAAAAATACTTCTCACCGAGTGCAAAAGTTGTTTGTTTATGCAGTCTTGTTTCTTGGCTAAAATATACGAAAACTTTTGTTACAGATTAATGTACACCATTCAGAAAGGAAGGTGCATGAACAGGATGATGATATACAAATTATTTTTGATGTAAGGAAAGAAAGGAAAAGTACTTCTACTACTACTACTACTACTAGTACTGCTCTTCATTCTAAAACAATCGCTAAAAAACGGAAAAAAGAGAAGTGCCAGAAAAATCAAGTGTACCAATAAGGAAAATATCAGATTTCTTCAAAAAACAATGAATTTTTTATTGATCTTATACTAAGCATATTGAAACCGAGTGAAGGATAAAGTGAAACATAGTGTTTCTTTATTTCTTTGTTACTTACTTGTATCTCGTCCGCATGGTTTATGTAATCTTATCGGGTAAATCCTTGCCTTTATGAATTTCATTTTTGGAATTTTTTAAAATTTCATCGAATTCCCTACAATTGCATGTTATTAAATTGTTAATTTTTTTTACGGTGTAGTAAGATTAATTATGAGTACCAAACTGTTTCTTAGATTTAAAAATACCAAACTATTTCTTAGGCATTATTTTTAAGGCTTAGTTATATGTTTTGCTAATACCTATGCTCTGTCTTTGTAATAAAGAATCCTTTAGATTTGGGTGCATCTTTTATATTTTTCTCAATTTTAAATAATTCGAAACGAATGTATGGAAATTCAAATTTTGAAAATTTTCAAGGATTCTTTAATTTAAAAAAGAAAAAGATCTTTGGATGACCTTTACTATTATTATTATCCAGTTATACTTCACGGAAAAAAAAAGAAACGGAATGATTTTATTAGATTGGATTCGTGACCGATTCAATGAGTTCTGTGATACCAGTCTAAAGAGATCATTGTATTTGCATAAATTAAAAGTTTTCACTTTATGAGAATTTGACAAAAAAAAACGGCGGTATGATGAACAATCATATTGCGCAAGCTTCTCCTTCGTAACAGTAATAGATACAATTAAAAATTATAGTACATTGTAAATTAAATATTTTCATTCAATTGAAAACTTTTTAAAAATATTAGAATAAGTGAAAATTTCATTTTTTTTTGAAATTCTTGAAGAATTTTTTCTTTCTTTTCATTGTTTCGGAATGTTTTGTTTTTTGAAAAGAGAAAAAAGTTTTGAATTTCTCAAAAGAAGAATTTCTGGGGAATTTTTTTTGTTAAGATTTTGGCAAGTTTTGACCTTTCACCTTTAGAGTTCTCTAATTTAAAAATAAATATTTCATTCAAATAAATGGACGGAGCAAAACAACGTATTGGCCCAAGAAATGAGGAAGAGATAGGGAAGGAAGAGGAGAGGGCGAGAGAGAGAGAGGAGGGAAGTTGTGCTCTGGTACCTTTTTTTTCGAAAACATGTGCACGGAGTGGGATTCGAACCCACGCATCGATTACGATACCAGAAGGCCCCAATACCACACTATTACACTCGTGTGAAGCATATGCTTGAGTCTGGCGCCTTAGACCACTCGGCCATCCGTGCCATTCATACAAGCGTAGGCTAATGGCTATATCAATGATAAGATCGATACATTGAGAATATTCAAATTTTAGAAATATGTTTTTAGAGAAAGGAAAATTTTGCAAAAAAAGTTTTTTTTTTTCAAATTTAAATCTGGAAATTTAAATCTTTCCAAGTAATATTTTTCAATTTAAATTTAAATTTTTCAAGATGATATTTTTTTAAATTTTACAATTATAATTGTAACAAATTAATGAGGAAATTTCAAAAATAGAAGCACACATAAATGTTACAAAATATTGCATTTTTTAAATTTTAGAAATTACTAATTTAAGTTTTCAAATTCAAATTTTTTTTCTTTAATTTGATAAGCTTGATTGATTTATGAATTGAATTGAATGATTTAACGATTAGCAGATACATAATCTTTTTTTCCGGGTAAAATTTTATACTAAACCATTGCATTCCAATATATTATTGAATTTTTCCTGCACAATCTTTCTTATATATCAATAATTTCTATTATTAAGTATTTGATTTCCTTATGTCTCATTTATTTTCACTTTTTATTTTAATCTTTATTTGTTTTTTCAACAATATTCGTTTCTATAATAAGATAAGGGTAGGAAGAAGGGAGGATAAAGATCCAGCTTTTTTTTTTTGTTTTCTTTTTTCTTATATCATTAAAAGAAGCTATATAAAATATTAAAATATAACAATTAAAGAACTGATAACATCATTATTATCATCATTTTATACTTATTGTTTGTATTCATTTGATCATAAAATTCTCTTCCCATCATTCACTGATAAGGATTGTTGATGCAAAATTCACTGATAAGGATTGTTGATGCAAAAGAGAAATGGAATGTTTTAGACGGGGAAAATTCTTCTCAAATTTGATATTTATAGATATATATATTTTTTTTTATCCTTCATTACTCTCCCATTTATACGCATATGTCTTATCATTTAATCGTTATCATAATCAGTTTATACCATTACTAATGCTAATATTTTTATTTTATCAATAAATTTAATAATGATCAATTTGTTAATCACATAAGCTGCAATATTTATGAATATCATCAAATCATTCTTAAGATATGATAACATAACGGTTGCTAATGATCATTTCTTCAATACTCTCATATTAAATCATTATTTCATTATTATCATTATTATTATTATTAATGATTATCACTATTATTTATTAATATTATCAATTTAATTCATCTTTCATTCCATTCATCTGTATTAATCCTTAATTTAAAATATTAATTTTAAATATTAGATTTAGATGGTAATGATAATTTAAAGAATAGATTTGAACTTAAAAAGCTTATTATACTGTGAATAAAAGATAATTAATGCAATTTTTTGTTGCTTTTAAAAATGTAAATATTACTACTTTGTATCTTTTAGCTATAACTTAGTGATAATAATAGCATAATCAGTAATTCATTGATATCAGTTATAAACGATTTTTATCAGCCAATAAGCATCTTGCAAAATTCTGTTATAAATAATTGATTTAATGTCCAATGATAATTTCAAATATTTTTTAATTTGTATGCATAACTTTCTGTAACTCTTTCATAAATCATAAAACAATAAGGTTTTTGAAAGTTTATTTTTTTCAAAAAAAAAAATTGTAAGCTATGAATTTAATTAGTTGATTGGAAAGCATTGATCCAGTTATTAATTTTCAATTATCATTCCAATTAACTCATTAAATATATGGCTTATAAAATTAGAGCATGAAATGGTTTTTATTTGTAAAATATTAATTGGATAGAAAGAAATGAATAAAAAATTATCGAAAAAAATTATGTTTTGCTTGGATAAAATAAATTGAAGTAATATGATAAGTGTAAACTTTATTCGTATACCAACAATAAACAATAACATTGATAAATAGTTCCTTTCAAGTTCATAAATCATCTGTTATCATTATCTTAACATTTTATCAATTATTATTGTATTACTAGCGACAAATGGCAGTGGTAATGATACTAATAATAATGATAGTATTTATTTGTACTATTAATATAATCCATCATTATTATATTACTAACAATAAATGGCAGTTGATAAAAAATAAACAAAAATACTGATGATTTTGAATATTCATAATAATGAGCTCATCTAATCACATTATTCATTAGTGGTACAGGTAATACTATTATCATTATCAATATCATTATCACTGCCATTATCATGATTGAATCAAAAATGAACATTTTTAATTATTCAAGTGCATTTCCTTTTCTACCTCATCTTCTGTTCCTTTTTTTGACATGAAAAAAAAAGGAAATAAATAGAAAAATTAATAAATTGACAAAATGACAAAAGCAATTTCTTCCTTTATTTCTTTTTTTCTCTTATTTCCTCCGCTATTTTCTTTCTCTCAAGTTTCAAACATTTAAAAAAAAAAAACTTATCCCTTAGTATAGCGAGTTAGTAAACATTTCATTAAACACTTCATCATCACTTTTTGATCATTATTATATCAATTCAATTCAATTCAGTTCAATTCAATTTAATTCAATTCAATTCAGTTCAAATCAATTCAATTCAATTCAATTCAGTTCAATTCAATTCAAACAATTTAAAAAAAAAAACTTATCCCTTAGTATAGCGAGTTAGTAAATATTTGATTAAATACTTCATCATCACTTTTTAATCATATTATATCAATTTAGTTCAATTCAGTTCAGTTCAGTTCAATTCAATTCAATTCATTTCAATTCTTTCTTCTCCATGTTTGATCATTAATTAAGTATTTACGTTTGGCTGATGATATCATAAGAGAATCAAAATAGAATGAAGATAAGAAGATCACTTTTTTTTTTTCACTTTTTGATTCTTTTCCTGATTATGGAAAATGTTAAGGAAAAAAAATGATTTTCCGTAATCGTCAAAATTTTCGGGGTTTTCCGGATATTTAGGATAAATTATCCGTTATCTGATATCCTGTAACTCTTATCATTGCAAATCATTCAAATCTTCTCGTAATATTTCGTATCGCAAATCTTTCGTTTCAATATCATAATATGACATTATTGAAATAATGGAATTTATCGGTATAAAATGATATCAGTAATTTGCAATCGATAATTAAGTCATTAAGTTCCATGCTAACTTAATGATTTTAGGCATCAAAAATTGAACGCCAGAAATGTAACTTCCAATATATATGATAATAAAAATACCGGATAAAGAATAGTGGGAACCAGATTTTGGGATTCATATTCCGATCAAGAAACCGGATTTAATCGTTCACATTTGTGCAACTCATTTAAATCTATTTTCTCTATCTTTTGATATATTGATTTGCTTTCTATTTTTTGTTTTTTTTTTTGTAAATATGTATATTTGATTCTTTGCTTGTTTTTTTCCTTTTTTAAATTTTTAATTGCAACTGAAAGTTATCATTTTATTGCGTAATTTTTATGATTTTTAAATTTTATTTTAAATAAGTAATATCAAAGTTGATAAAGTAAGTAAAAATAGGAAGAAATTAGATGTACAAGATAAAGGGATGTTAATGGAAATAATTAAAAATAAGATTGAAATGATTGGATAAGATAAAATGAGATAAAGAAGATATTTAAATATTTTAATTAAAATTTTTAATTTTTCTTGAAAAGAATTTTTTAAAGATTACAATATTACAGGACAATATTTCCAATATTACAGTACATTGGAAAATTACAGACAATAATAATACTTGAAATTGTCCACAAAAGTATGTTGACATGTTATTTACAGGTAGGATATTCAACCATCTCATTTGTATCTTTTCAAATATAATTATATACAATTCTATTTCAAATATTTCGATTAAACTTTTAAGTTTTCCATTATGTCAAGATCTATTTTTGCATTTAATTCAGTATGTTTATGCTATTTGTTATCATAACTGTATATTATTTAAAATTTTTACCCATAACTGACCGGAATTATTCGCTGTGATTAGGAACAATCCATATGCTAATACAAGTTTAATTATCCAATGAGCTTCTTAAAAAAAAGGAAAAAAAAGAAAGAAAAATACGAAAAAAAAAAACAAAACAAAACAAACAATTCCGATATGAAAAGGTCATATCAAATCACTTTTTGTCACAGTCATTCAGTTATCAGTTATCAAATTCTAATAAACTGTTTAGATTTCCAATTAGCTAAATCTTAACTAGAATTTTGACAAATATATCACGCTATATATTTGACGAACATTACAATCATTTTGTCAAGCTTATCTCACATTAATGACAAATTAACAACTTATCACTTTATTGGCAATAAAAATTATCACTAATTGATGATATCGTTTTGGAATGATTTATTTCAAAAATATTACTTGTAGCTTAACGTGTTACACAATAATTTCACTCAAAGGTTATCCTATAATCATTGTTAACTATTAGCATCACTTTTGGTCTCATCATTACCTCCACAGTCATCATTATCATCATCACAACTACCAATTTATTACCACTACTAACAACAACAACAACAACAACAACAACAACAACAACAACAACAATAACAATAACAACAACAACAATAAAAAAACAACAACAACAATAACAGTAATAACAACAACAAACAACAACAGCGACAACTACACACATTAGTGATCAATTTGCTAAGTTAGAAAGGGTTGTTACTGTTAAAATCAGGTAAATATCCTAATGTAAGTATAAACACTGTCAACAAAACATCTGTCACTTGTCGTTACAATTTACCGTAATCATTTCGGTTATCCATTAAATATCACATAGAAATAATGTTATTTTCGGTTTTTGATTAACTTTTAATTTAAATTCAAGTATTAAATAAAGGCAATAATTTATTTTTAGAACAAGAATATAAGGAAAGAATTCGACAAGCATTTTTGGCATTAAGTAATTATCGCGATATCTCGAGATAATATATTTCTTACCTCTTATTTGAATAGCTTTACTAATTTTTATTTATAACAACAAAAAAACATTTTATTACAATTTAAATTGATACTTATCATAACTTTTTATGAGCTGGTTTTTTTTGTAACAAAAAAAAAGGGTTACGATTGGAAATGATCGAAATTATTGCGTAGAATTTTTATTCATTAATTTCATTCTCATTAAAAAATATTTTTTTTTCCTTTTTTGCATTGTTAAATTTAGAACAAACTTTATAAAATTTAATTTTTCAAAAAAAAAAACGAAATTTCATTATTGTTACAGTATAACATCTATGCGACAATTGACGACATCAATGACATTCAGTTATGATAAATCTAAATTGCATGACAATTTAACTATGCCAATTAAATTAAATGGAAAATATGCATCAATTAAAAAGCTTAATGTTGTAAAAAAGAGCATTTCAAGTATGGTTTAAATATAGATTTTTTTTTGTTTCTTTTATTTTTCTTTTCATTAAGAAAAAATAAACAAATAATTGTAAAAAATTAGCAGAAAGATTGAAATTATTATTACATTCAAGCTTAATTAAAAATTAATACCCTAAAATCAATTAAAAAGTTTTGACACTCCAAAATTTAAAAATTCAAGAAGTTTTGCTATACGATGATTGCATTTTGGAATTAATAACTTGAAATTAGTTTAAAATCAGAATTTTAAATCTAATCAAAAAGTTTTACCACATTTCTCATTGCATCTTCAAATTAACATTCTGAAATCGATTGAAAAGTTTTACAATATTTCAATTATATTTTAAAAAAAAAAGAATTTTTGAATAAAACTTTTCGAAAAAAAGAGGAAACGGTAATTTCGAAACGGTACATCATCGTATAACAATACTGTCAACACAGTATGCTTCGTAATTTTTCACATATAGTCATATATTAGATGCAAAAAAAAAAAAGGAAACATTTCATGATAAATACTTATTTATAAATGTACAAAGATTAATCTTAGATATATATTTATTAGATTAATTTTTTTATCATTAACAATAATCATCCAGATGGATATCAAATGATATCGATTTCAGAACTAAGATAAGAATTTAATGGATAGGTAAATCAATTTTTCCAGATGACTTGTAAACACAATGACACTGACAGTATGACATTACATCAAATATGTAATGTATAATAGTTTCTTACATACTGTAATCGTTTGACAGTTAATTCTGGATTGTTCCACTTTAACTGTATCTGATACAATATTTCATTTCTGCATATCCCAACCAATTTCTTATAGATTAATTATCGTAAGCAAAATTAAGTTTAATTTTATCACTTTACAGATAATTAATTCAAAAATTTGAATTATCGATCACTGAGAACAGTATTGCCTTATCAGCGGCATTCATTTAAAATTGATGATCTGCTTGTTATTCAGGTTGTATGCGATAAATAGATTTACCTCATATTTAATTTATTGTTATGATAAATTCAACTATAAATATTTAAAATTTAAAAGTTCAAAGTTTAAGATTCTTAAAAAAATTTTTAAAAAAAAACTGGAAGTTTGAAACTTTTCCAAATAATTCATCGAGAAAGGGAAAATATTCGATGAAGAAAAATGTGAAAAAAATTAAGAATTTTCATGAAAATGTTATTGTTACAATAAAATATCAACAAAATATCACTAAACAAAGTGATACTGATAATCAAAAGGATATTATAAAAAGAACTGATAAGTGATACCTTTCTTTTCCTTTTTTTTTTGAGTAAAATGTAATCAGTAAATGATATACTATAATGTTTCTAAGTCAATATATCATCGATTAATTAATAGTCACTTTTAATTTTTTTTTTCAAATTTTAGATCAAAAGAAAAAAAAATCTTTGGGAATTATAAAAATTAATCAATTAATTAAAAAATCAAAAACAACTTATTTTTCACTGTTACGACTAATAAATTGCTTTTTTTTTTCCTCAAAAAAATTTTTATTCTTTTAGATCAAATAAATTTTCAGTATTAAGTTTCGTTTTTTTTTTGTCATTCTGTTTTTTCTTAACTTAATTTCATAATAACAACGATTGATGATATCTAATTGATAACATTTAATTGTTAATGATTAATATTAATATACGTCATATTAATTAAACGAATGTTAATAATAGATCAAGAATATGAATGGATTACTGTTAATATGCAAAATTATACCAATATGAAATCATTAACAATGAATGAAAAACGACGAAATCATTGTTCATTTCCAATGTGCAACACTAAAAATTCATACCTTAAGGCACATATATGTTTCCAAACAGGTTTTTTGTTGAAATTTTCATTTTTTTGTTTTAAAATGCATTAAATTTTGTCTATCATTTATTGTTTTGTGAATAAGTAATGAATAAAAAATGATAATGATAATAGTAGTAATGATAAAAGATAATAATAAAAGTATATAATTAAGTATGTTGAAACTATAATTAATTAAATCTGAATAACTTCAAGTAAACAAAACCGTAAGTATATGAAAGATGATAAATAAGCCTAAATAATTTTCAAGTAAACAAATTATATGAAAAAATATATGAAGAATAGATGGTGGATAAATCTAAATAAGTAAATTAAGTAAACAAACCAGATGAAGTATGATAATATGTAAATCTGAATAACATCAAATAAACAAATTATATAAAATGTTTTTTATTTTCTTTTATTTGATATACATAAAAATGTCACCATAAGTTTAGTTAATTAACTGAATGACTAAATTAATCAAAGGTTAAATAAATTGAAACTATAATTAACTGATAAGATAAAATAGGTTAAAAACTAACAATGCATAAAATTGTTGCTATTATTTTAAAAACTTTTAACTTCCTTAGATAGTTAAAATCAAAGATTGAAATAATTAATTTTGATAGAAATTGTTTTCAAATTTTTTATTCATCGGAAGTTTTAATATTTTCATCAAAGTTTCGATACGTTTTGAATTTTTATTCATCTAGAGTTGACAAATAAGTGAAATTTTTAATTTTTAATACAGAAAAAAAGCAATTTTTTTTTGATATTTTTTCAATTTTTTTTTAATTTTTAATAAATTTATTAAAATTTCAGATTAAAAACCATATGTATGTAAATGGAATGATTATCAATGGCGTTTTATTTGATCAAATGAATTAATTCGATATAATCGTAAGCATACCGATGATCGATCATTTCATTGTAATTATTGCTTTCGTACATTTTCACCTTCTGATCATTTATCATTTAGCATTTGAAACATCATTAAATTTAAGAAAGAATAATATTGATTTAAATTTGAAAAATTATACAAAAAAATAAATAGACAAATAAAATTTGATCATATGAAACTCTTCATTTTATTACTTTTGTACAGCATTGTTGAATTAAATTTAATTTTAAATCAAATTAAACTTCAAAATTGAATTCAAAGTTATACTTTAATTTTCCCAATTTAAATGGTTAGTTTTTTTTTTTTTTAAACATTTGTTCAATTATTCTTTTTTATTTATTATTATCAATCTTCTTAAAAAAAATATTATCAAAGATATTTTTGTTATTTTAAAATTTATGTATACTTGATAAATTCCTTTAATTGTTAGTGTTTTTTTTCTTTTTCTCATTTTATAACATTGTTCATCTATTTTTACATGTGACCTTTTGCGCTTTGATTTGTGTTATCTTATCACCAATGATCTTTGATCCATCATTTTAGCTCTTATCATCATTATGATAGAGATAATAAAATTGTTTAATATCAAAGATTATTTAGTCAAAATAAATTATGGAAAATATTAATCATACTTTTTCTTTTTTTTTACATAATGATGCTTATTTACTTGCTTAAACAATTCTCAATTTTACATCCGGATGACCATACATTGATTTCGTTAATTACTTTTTCAGCTAATTATTTTGTGTAATTCGTATCAAATAGGACCAAATTTAGCAATAAATTGAAATTTCAGGAAATTAACCACCATTAATGATCCGGTAATACTTGCCGGATAACTAATGACATCAATAAATACGACTGATTTACTTAATCGAATTAAAAATTCCCTTATTCAGATGGTTGGTAAGGATGAATGGTTCAGTTTTGTTTACTTCACATCTTCCGTTCCGGTTCACATAACGGATACAATAAGGAAACGGAGGGAATTTCATCCGTTTCTAACCTGAAATTACTTCTTACTTTGTAACTCGACCAGGTATACAAATTACCTGATAGCTATAAATCAGTAATTAATTACTTCAATTAATGATAACTGAAAATAAGCCCAACTTCAAATTCAATAATCACTCACTTCAATTTTACTTTTTTGGTAATTTTTCCATTCATTCCCTTTCGAAACTTTGAAATATTACTGTATATGTCCACTCTAGTACTAGTAAACTAACCAAAGTGAACGAAAAAGAGGAGATAATCAGGAAAACCTGATTCAATGCAAAATTTATTGCTGTTATGCACAGAAATATGTAAATCCGGTTACTTTGTCCGGATACACATCCCGAAATGTCGTTACCATGCACAAAAACACGATAGATCCGGTTGCTTTGTCCGGATACATTCCCCAATTGTTGTTGCCACGTTAAGAATACATTGACTCGGTCGCTTTGTCCAATTCCATATTCCGGAATGTCACTTTGTCCGGACACAAATCGTGAAATATCGTTGCCATGCACAAGAATTGATAGATCCGGTTGTTTTGTCCGG